>NW_013685430.1:1692-2373 GCF_000517525.1 Limulus polyphemus | reverse complement strand
GATGGACAGACAACAAACAGTACTATTATATAGATATCCATCCACACCCTATGAAGTAGTTAGATGGACAGACAACAAACAGTACTATTATATAGATATCCATCCACACACTTGGAAGTAGTTAGATGGACAGACAACAGACGGTACTATTATATAGATATCCATCCACACCCTGGGAAGTAGTTAGATGGACAGACAACAAACGGTACTATTATATAGATATCCATCCACACACTTGGAAGTAGTTTGATGGACAGACAACAGACGGTACTGTTATATAGATATCCATCCACACCCTGGGAAGTAGTTAGATGGACAGACAACAAACAGTAATATTATATAGATATCTTATCACACACTTGGAAGTAGTTAGATGGACAAACAACGGACGGTACTATTATATAGATATCCATCCACACCCTGAGAAGTAGTTAGATGGACAGACAACAGACGGTACTATTATATAGATATCCATCCACACACTTGGAAGTAGTTAGATGGACAGACAACAGACGGTACTATTATATAGATATCCATCCACACCCTGGGAAGTAGTTAGATGGACAGACAACAGACGGTACTATTATATAGATATCCATCCACACACTTGGAAGTAGTTAGATGGACAGACAACAGACGGTACTATTATATAGATATCCATCCACACCCTGGGAAGTAGTT
>NW_013685430.1:0-795 GCF_000517525.1 Limulus polyphemus | reverse complement strand
CTTGGAAGTAGTTAGATGGACAGACAACAAACAGTACTATTATATAGATATCCATCCTCAGGGTGTGGATGGATATCTATATAATACTAGCGTCTGTTGTCTTTCCATCTAACTACTTCATAGGGTGTGAAGTAGTTAGATGGACAGACAACAGACGGTACTATTATATGTGGATGGATATCTATATAATAGTACCGTCTTTTATCTGTCCATGTAGTTTAATGGACAAACAACACTTGGAAGTAGTTAGATGGACAGACAACAGACGGTACTATTATATAGATATCCATCCACACCCTGGGAAGTAGTTAGATGGACAGACAACAGACGGTACTATTAATATCTATACCATCCACACACTTGGAAGTAGTTAGATGGACAGACAACAAACAGTACTATTATATAGATATCTATCCACACCCTGGGAAGTAGTTAGATGGACAGACAACAGACGGATCTAACTACTTCCCAGGGTGTGGATGGATATCTATATAATAGTAGAACAGACAACAGACGGTACTATTATATAGATATCCATCCACACCCTTGGAAGTAGTTTAATGGACAGACAACAAACAGTACTATTATATAGATACCAATCCACACCCTGGGAAATAGTTAAATGGACAGACAACAGACGGTACTATTATATAGATATCCATCCACACCCTATGAAGTAGTTAGATGGACAGACAACAGACGGTACTATTATATAGATATCCATCCACACCCTATGAAGTAGTTAGATGGACAGACAACAGACGGTACTTTTATTTAGATATCCATCCACACCCT
>NW_013685429.1:0-1477 GCF_000517525.1 Limulus polyphemus | reverse complement strand
TACTTAATGCTTATCACAGCCCATATCTCACAATTGTGAATTCTGTTGTTCTGTAACTATGATAAGGGTACAGAAAGTAATTATAAACCAACATTATTTGAAACAAAGAGAATAAATATAGTTTAGATTGTTTATGATAATTGGTCAAAATTTGGCTTCAACTAAGACAAAGAATAATATTTCAGTTTAATAATGCCACCTGTTTGTAGTGAAAAGCAAATCTAATAATCATTTGTATTTTTCCTAGGTAAATGAACAAGGATCTAGGAATATTGAAGTTTTGCAAAGAAGATTCAATAACTTCATTTCACAACCACTTTCAGGTATAAAACAGAATTAATTACCTTGGTTTCTGGACACGTTTGGAAACGAAAGCACCGTAATACATGAGCCAGACAAAATTTGGCCTCCATCAAGGCAAACCTCATCCCCACACAGTTTCTAGGTCCAGCTCCAAATGGGATGTAGGTGTATGGATGGCAATCTGTCTTGTTCTCTGGAAGGAACCTGTGATACAAAATAAAGAACAGATAAATGTTTTATCTGTTATCTGTACAAAAAAAAAAAAAAAAATCTGAATCAATTTGCACCTATAAACCTGAGACAATGTTCAAATAACTTTATTATTAAAATAAGTAAACAAATTTTGGGTTTTATTAAATTAGTATGGAATTTAAGATTGTTAGCTGTAATCACTAGAGTTCAAGATCAATATATTATGATCGAGTTTTAAAAAAATGTTTATAACATGACTAATATTTTTTAACTAATTGTTTTTACTTATGATGCTTCTTTCAGCACATGCAGTTTTCAATAAATATTAAATAAGTGTAATGGGAATTGGGATTAGGAATTACAATGAGTTAGTATGATATACTTTACTTCATTCATCATCATAATCTTCAGAATCAGACTGCATTAAAATTGTGTTTATTGTGGGGTATATATATATGTATATCCAAAGAACTATTTCTCATCTGTTACAATAAAAAACACATTTACTTCAAATTACAGAAATAAATAATACAACAGATCTACAGTTCTAAAAGTATTGCACCAGTTTATGAACTTAAGCTGTTGTTTTGGTATTAAAATACCAAAAGTATATAGCAGTAATGGTGTTTTAACAGAATTATGAGCAAGATGTACAACATTCTTTGTTCAATGAAATGAAAACTGATGCCTAAGGGCACCATTTCAGATTATTATTTTTTTTTTTTATAGTCAATTTCCAAAAAATAAACATTTTGTGAGTGTGTGCAGTATGTGGATGTACAAGGCTCTATCATACTGTACATGTTTCATAACAAATTACTTCGTTCTTTCTCTCTTAATGTCTGACATGCTAGTCCAAATTTCAACAATGGCACAACCCTTTTTTTTTTTTTATTTTTTATTTAATTTCTAATGGCTACTTACCACTAGTTGACTCAAGGAAAGTCACCCAATAAGTAAAGTAGGAAATTCTATTTAGAAT
>NW_013685428.1:0-1477 GCF_000517525.1 Limulus polyphemus | reverse complement strand
GACGATTTTAACCAAATTGTAATAGGTACAGTCTTGAGAAATTATTTTTATAGAATGAAATATAGACTTCTTTAACTGAAAAATTCTCCTGATAATTAATGTGAAAACAATTTCAACAATCATTTGAAATATCCAATTTACCAGGCAGTTGAAAATGTTCTGATGCATGAGCTGTAAAGATGTTTTAACTTGGCGGAAGTTCACCTGATGCATGAGCTATAAAGATATTTTAACTTGGCGGAAGTTCACCTGATGCATGAGCTATAAAGATATTTTAACTTGGCGGAAGTTCACCTGTGATAGAAATTTAACTGAACTTTTATAATTTAAATATCTATTGCTGTTTGTATCCGATCCTGCGATTCATAGCTTTATAACATTTTCAATATTTTGAAACATATTTTTTCACTTCACAATTACTTCAACATAAAGGAAGTTATAATTTAAAGCAAATATCGTAAGATGTACACTTAAAAAAGTAGAATAATAAACTGAAACGCTTTATGATTTGATTTCAATCTGTAACGACATATTAATTCTTTGTTCGTGTATATTTTTTTATTTTAAGACAGTTGGATTCATTCAATATAGTTCTGAGTTACTTGTCTTCACATTTTTAATTCCAAATTTACTGTAATTTCTGAGTGTCATATAAAGGTATTTTAATGGCAACGTTTAATTGTTGATATTTATCTTCAAATTGTTTAAATTATCCCTTTATGGATTTTATAACAGAAGAATGTTAAAATGAAATTTCATATTTTTTTCTGTCTTAAGTCACTGTCTAGGGTGTCTATCTTTCAATATAAAACCTCATCAGTCAAACGTATATCTGAGCAACTATGTATTCAATAGGTCTAAAAAAATCTCATTGCTTCGCCATTTTGCAGGTGTTTTAGACTAATTAATCAAAGATAAACTGAAATTTTGTCACTGTCATTACTTTAGATTTACATAAACACAAGTACTTTTTCTAAACGTAGTTTATAAAAGAGCTGAAAAGACGAGGTAAAAAATTAGTTTCCTTTTTTCTTTGTTGTATTTCTTTTCTTTTTAATTCAGAAAAAAATTGTGAACGCTCAGAAATATACGGAAAATTACAATAATTGCATGAAGATTTGCAGCGTTGTTTGGCCTAACTAATCTATTTTGTTTTTCACATTAAGTAAACATTTTTTATTAGTATTTGTATTTAGATGTTTGTTTACTTTCTGAAAGCAACCCTTTTCTTGTTATACTGTTTTATGCTTAGACTGTCTGAGAGGATTGTGAGAAGATCAACTCCACTCCATTTTTTAAGGCCTAAAGAGTCCTATTTTCTTACTTACGTAGGATCATTTTGTTTTATTTTATATCATTATTAACAACTCTGTAAGTCACAACATCTTTGCCTCCGAGTGATGTGTTTGATAACAAAGGCTTGTAAGCTGGAAATGCCATCATGGCTGACAGAGTGAAATCTTCGAGCACAGGAATG
>NW_013685427.1:0-1477 GCF_000517525.1 Limulus polyphemus | reverse complement strand
GTTGGTTGAAGTAATAATTTTACTGAACAATGTTGTGTAGGAGATGATGTATTTCAACAATTGGTTGATGTTGTAGTTTTACTGAACAGTGTTGTGTAGGATATAATGTATTTCAACAGTTGGTTGAAGTAATAGTTTTACTGAACAATGTTGTGTAGGAGATAATGTATTTCAACAGTTGGTTGATGGTGTGATCATAAAAACATGAAAGTTAGATGTATATACCAGTGACAATCTTTAATAATAGTAATAATAATAATATCTTTTAAGCATATGTCATCTTTACCTGAACCAGTTGATAAAAGACATTATCTCCTAGCACAACGCGGTTCAGTAAAATTATCATGTTAAACATTTGTTGAAGTACATTATCTCCTACACAACATTGTTCAGTAAACCTACAACATAATATTATTCAATACGTTTAATAAGCTACAATGTGAAATATTAATATCGTATATGCAATAGAAAGAAATGTGATATCCTGGATTATCCTAGTAAAAGATATCTTAAGTTACACGTATTGAACTAGAATGTTATAACCTACATTATATTCACGTGTACTGTAATTATAAATTGTAATAACTGTTGGTAGAAGAAAAACCCTTGTAACATGACATTAGAAAAATAGCTCTAAAATATAAATTGTTGGTGTTAAAACACCAGTAACATGACATTAAAAACAGCTTTAAAATATATATTGTTGGTGTTAAAACACCAGTAACATGACATTTATATTTTAGAGCTGTTTTTAGTGTCATGTTACTGGTGTTTTAACACCAACAATATATATTTTAAAGCTGTTTTTTATTGTTGGTATTAAAACACCAGTAACATGATGGAAACAATAACAACTATGCGTTTTTAAACATACTCGTTCTGCAGTAACAATGGCCGTGCCGCATTGTTCAAGTTGTCATAGGGACTGTGAAAGACATAGACATACTCATCCTGCAATAACAATATCCGTAACACATTGTTCAAGTTGCCATAACAACCATGATAGACATGGAAATACTGTTTCAACAGTATCCATACTTGTAACACATTGTTCAAGTTGTCATAGGTACGGGCATACGTAAATCGTGTAAACCCCAAACCCACCCACCAACCCATTCATTCATTGCAACTCTGCAGGGGGTGGGATGTTCGAAAGTTTGCAAAGAATTGGTATTAAACAGGAATTTGGAAAAACCAGTTTAATTTAGCTTTGATCAGTCTTGAGTCCACAAAAAGTCTACATTCGTTTCATGATCGATAAATGTCTTACGTTTTGTCGCAATCAAATCTCAGCAACAATAACAAAAAACGAAATGAAATGTGAAGGAGTAGACAAAAAGTAAACAATCAAACATGTCCGTATAAAAAGTAATGTGGAAAGTGTTTTTATTTTTGAAACAAGTCGGAAGAAAAACTTAATTACAGCATTTCGCTACAGTTGTTACGAAAACAACTTCCTTTCTGTGAGTCTCCCAGT
>NW_013685426.1:0-1477 GCF_000517525.1 Limulus polyphemus | reverse complement strand
GCCCTCGTGTAGCTTTGCGCGAAATTCAAAAACAAACAAACTTCTTTGTAAAATTGTTTTTAGCTTTTTGCACACAGAGGGAGTTGCGAAGAGTTAATGAAATTAAGTTGGTTGTCTCTAAAAAAAATGAAAACAATAATCAACTATCTTACATGCTCGAAATGACAGTTGAAGTTGAGGTATTTTTAGTGTTCATCCATGTTTGAGGGCTCGTATCTTTTAGTGTTTGGAGCTGGACGATAAGTAGTAGTTTATTTGATTAGTCGACAAACTCATTAACTCTCTCACTACAGGCTTGGCCCCAGAGACTGACCTTGTAAACATTTTGTGCTTGTTATAGTTTTTCATATACAGTATGTGTATCTTCACGAACTTTTGCAGGTTATCAGTAAACATTACTAAGAATTCCAAGCAGTCCAGCATGTATTGAAACAAAACAGGACTCTGTTCTAAATATTTTCTTAGTGACAAAAGAGACTAAGCCTTAGCAAAATATGTGATGTTTCCCAACTATGCAAGTATGTTAGATGGAAAAGGTGTTTCTATTCTATTGCTAACTAAGTATACAGGCAAGTTTATTTGTTATTTTCATATGTCTTCTTTTCAGCTTGAAACTGTGCTATTATGGGTGGGTTCTACCATTAAAAGTGCATCAGTGGGGCATACTTACGTGATAACTGGATAAACGATTTAAATTTGTGCATGAAGAAGGCAACAGTTCAAGAATCATCTGCTCTGAATGTTGCTGGCTCACCAGTTTTTTGATAAAACTGGTTAGTTTTAATTCTTAGTTTTAAGTTTCCAAACTAAATACTAACACTAGTAACATAAGGTGTTTATATCAAGACTCAACATCAATTCTCTGTTTTATATCTATGGAAAATTTTCTACTTTACTATATATGGGACAAAATGAATGATTATACACTAGAACCTTGATTAATGGGTACCTCAAAACAACAGGCACTGCACCATTAAGGGCAGACCTTTTCAGTCTCTTTCTTTTCTAACTATTTATAACCAAAATAAATCTTGCAATAATGGAAAACTTGATATTCCGGATTATGGGCAGTGTATTTAGTCTCATTCTCTATACGGGCACTTGAAATAATGGGCAGTTATCTTTGTATGATAGTACAGTATACTGCTAAATTCCAAATATTCCACCAGAAGGATGATCAATATTCAAACATTTGCGATGTTAATTGGATCCACTCTGAACAAAATACTATAATAAATGTATTCACAGATTCAAAGTGCAGTGTTATTACTCTGGGGAATTTTCATTGTAAACACTATAGCAGCATTTTCCAAACTTTACAGACCCAGGGACCGGGTTCTTTTCATTCTTATTTTTGCACCCCATCTTGTATACATAGGTACATGTATGTACGCACAAAGTCCACACGGTAAATTACAATTTTGCTGCATTAAATATGCATATTTATGATACCATGAAGATAAATAGAAGGAATTGT
>NW_013685425.1:0-1477 GCF_000517525.1 Limulus polyphemus | reverse complement strand
GATTGTGTACTATACATTGTTCGTACATGTAACCTATGATTGTGTAATCTACGTTGTTCGTACACGTAACCTATGATTGTGTACTATACATTGTTCGTACATGTAACCTATGATTGTGTACTATACATTGTTCGTACACGTAACCTATGATTGTGTACTATACATTGTTCGTACACGTAACCTATGATTGTGTAATCTCCGTTGTTTGTTCTCATGTTCATGGAAAAGGTGATTTTCGAGACACTTCTACACAAATATGACTAACAAACTAAAACCTAATCCGCTTACTTTACAAAGCCCGAAACCACACGTTGTTTGCTTCTTCCCTTTATACACAAATACTTAGGTATTTCTGTTAATAAATCACCTAATTTTTTACCATGTGAAAGCAGTTTACATCAAGGGTCACGATAAACCACGTTCATCCGGTTAGCGCCGCATGACACACACGCGCTCATATAAAAACAGCTGTACCTAATTCTTCTGTACTTCGGATAATAGCAGAACATTTATGGCTTCTGGAAGTTTCACAAACAAACTTTTTTATTGTTTAACAGCTCGACTCGATGTTGAAACCAATACAACAAAGATACTGATAAAGGCTTAAAAAGTAATGCTAAAAAACGAGGCTTGGGCCTCCCTACCTCACTATTTTGAGCTGCAACACCCGATTTGCTCGTCTGAAAGTATAGGTACCCGTACGCTTCACGTATGTTATGACTGACCTTCTCGCTCAGTTGAGTCGAGGCCTCAATCGCGGCATTAAGGCGATAAAATTAAAATACTTGCCAAACTCGAACCATTCGTCATTTGTTTATCTATTTATTTAAATAAATTAAACATAGTCCTTAGGAGGTCCACCCGAGTTCCTCTAACAATAGATCGAAACTGTTTCAGACAGTTCCTCATGGACCGACAACTCTGCATTATATATATATACAGACGGACAGATAGATAAATAAAGATACTAACGTTTCGGAGGCTTACTGATTTTTACATTTTAGTTTAGGGACATCACAATATATCTTTCTACAACTCCCTACAATATTTCTCTTTAACAACAATAAAAATCAGTCCAAATCTTTTCTACATGAATGCCAGTTTTTGAAGAACATTTTAAACATATTTTGTGGGTAACAACGGAAGCCACTTGCAATATCTCAACGTTCAAACTTAACATGACTGTACATTAAAAGAAGCCAATTACTATATATTGTTCTGCCGGGGAGATGAAAAACACATCTAGCATCTCCGAGAAGAAATCCCATCAGGCGTGGAACTCCATACTGTACTGATAACAAGATACACCTGACGTTTCCTAGAAACTCCATACTGTACTGATAACAAGATACACCTGACGTTTCCTAGAAACTCCTTACTGTACTGATAACAAGATACACCTGACGTTTCCTAGAAACTCCATACTGTACTGATAACAAGATACACCTGACGTTTCCTAGAAACTCCCTACTGTACT
>NW_013685424.1:0-1477 GCF_000517525.1 Limulus polyphemus | reverse complement strand
CCACTGTAGAGTTTGTTGTATTCTGTGAGTAGTAGAACCAAGATCTTATGTCTGATCTTGAAACGTCGATACTCGGTTTTCTCGTCTTAGAAGTACTTCTGACTGCCTTTAGCTGCATACAATCTTTCTCGACTAGGTTGAAAGGTCGCATCCAGTCAATTTCTGGAGTCTAAGACACTGGTATGTGTTCCTCACTTCTGACTCTTTTTCTACTGTCCACAATTCTTTCAATTCTTGTACTGCTCTTTCGTAATTCGAAGGGTTAAAATCTAATACTTGCCTGTGGGACTACTTAGTATGCAAATAATACCACCTGCAGGTACCTGCCACATACACGTGATCTTACCTGGCACATGTTCTTCAACATGTTTTTAAGACTCTGTTGAAACTCTCACAAAGTCCATTGAAATCCTACTCTGCAGAATACTTCAAGGAGGGCTTCTGTTACTCTTTCCATCTTTAAATTTGGCAGTGTTATGGCTTCTGTATAACGTGTCACATAGTTGACTACTGTAAGAATGTACTGGCTGAACTTGTCAGATACAGGTGCTAGTGGTTCAATCAAGTCCACAGCTACCCTGCTGAACAGATCTTCTATTAAAGGCAACTCATCCAGTGGCACCTTGACTACCTTCCCTCTAGGTATTGTCCTTTGGTAGATGTTACATGACCTGCAGAATTTGGTCACATCCCCAATGACCCCTGGCAAATGGAAGTTGCTGATGATTCTGTCTGTCATCTTCTTCACTCCTACATGTCCTCTGACAAATGACTCTCGAGCCAACTTCATCATTTGAGTCTGGTATTCTGGTACCATGATCTGTTTAACTTCTCCAGTAGAACTGCCGTGATAGATGCAATGCAGTATTCCATTTTAGTTCTGTAAGTCCCTTTCGTCTTGTTCTTGTGCTCAACTTTGTCCTGGGTACTATCCCATAGTTTCTGCAGTGAAGGGTCTTTCTTCTGTGCTTCCTTCACTTCCTATAGACTTACATTCGGGATATCACCTTCAGAGACTTGAAGAGGTTTATGTCTTGCTTTCTTTTTTTTCTTGAGTTCTTGTGATGACTGCAGATGCCAAACGCAGTCTCTTTTCTGTCTGGTTTCTTCAAACTTCTACTGCCTGGTATATTGCCAATCACCAAGTTGTATATAGGTGCTATTATACACATGGCCTCAAGGTCTCCTACGTAGCGTGGAGTTTCCACCTTTATTCTTGCTATGGGAACTTTTTCATTGTCTCATCATTCAGCACACGCAGATGCAGCTTGCCCAACATCTGGCCATGGGATACTAGACTAGTTCTCACTGCTGCACTACTATACCCAGTATCTCATAGAACCTTCACCTTCTTATTCCCGACATAGCCTTCACCTACTGGCAAGTTGTGATTTGTTGGCACCTCTCAATGTTTGTCACAAGCTCCAATCACCACTGGCACTTTTGATTCGTTTGTTAATTGAGCTGATCATCAGTC
>NW_013685423.1:1140-2097 GCF_000517525.1 Limulus polyphemus | reverse complement strand
GGTCCTAAATTGATGATTCTTCACCATCTTCATGTAGGTACACTTTAACGTTGCGTAGTAATATGCAGAGTTTTACCTTCCTACTGTTTGTTTTAAAGGAGTTATGGAACGTTTTGCGTTTTGTACCAGTACTTCGTTCCATTTGGACGGATCATCTCCAAGTTTTGTATGAACGTTCGTTTCATACTTGCGTATTTACATGCAAATTTTTCTAGCCTTCTTTTATCATTTTTGCGACTTTTGTGGTCGTTTTATTTTACTCTTTTATTGGCTTTTCTGAAAACGTATGTGTACTGCATGGAAGCTTTTGGTTACTGATTGTTTTTCGATTTCTGGTTACCAGAGGGTCCTAAATTGATGATTCTTCACCATCTTCATGTAGGTACACTTTAACGTTGCGTAATAATATGCAGAGTTTTACTTTCCTACTGTTTGTTTTAAAGGAGTTATGGAACGTTTTGCGTTTTGTACCAGTACTTCGTTCCATTTGGACGGACAACGAACTTTCTAGAAAAAATTTAGAGAAAAAATACTTGCGTATTTACATGCAAAATTCTAGCCTTCTATTATCATTTTTGCGACTTTTGTGGTCGTTTTATGTTACTCTTTTATTGGGTTTTCTGAAAGCGTATGTGTACTGCAGTGAAGCTTTTGGTTACTGATTGTTTTTCGATTTCTTGTTACCAGAGGGTCCTAAATTGATGATTCTTCACCAAATTTGGTATGTAGGTACACTTTAACGTTGCGTAGTAATATGCAGAGTTTTACCTTCCTACTGTTTGTTTTAAAGGAGATATGGAAGGTTTTGCGTTTTGTACCAGTACGTCGTTCCATTTGGACGGATCATCTCCAAATTGTGTATGAACGTTCGTTGCATACTTGCGTATTTACATGCAAAAGTCTAGCCTTCTATTATCATTTTTGCGACTTTGGTGGTCGTTTTATGTTACTCTTTTA
>NW_013685423.1:0-520 GCF_000517525.1 Limulus polyphemus | reverse complement strand
ATTTGGACGGATCATCTCCAAGTTTTGTATGAACGTTCGTTTCATACTTGCGTATTTACATGCAAATTTTTCTAGCCTTCTTTTATCATTTTTGCGACTTTTGGTAACATAAAACGACCATCTTTTATTGGCTTCTGAAAGCGTATGTGTACTGCAGTTATTAGCCAAAAGCTTCATTGTTTTTCGATTTCTGGTTACCAGAGGGTCCTAAATTGATGATTCTTCACCAAATTTGTTCAACGTTGAAGTGTACCTACATATAACTCCTTTAAAACAAAGAGTAGGAAGGTAACAGGAACGTTTTGCGTTTTGTACCAGTACTTCGTTCCATTTGGACGGATTTTCGAGAAGTTTTTTCAAGAATGTTCGTTGCAGTAAATATGCAACTAGACCACAAAAGTCGCAAAAATTATAATAGAAGGCTAGAATTTTGCATGTTTTATGTTACTCTTTTATTGGCTTTTCTGAAATCGTATGTGTACTGCAGTGAAGCTTTTGGTTACTGATTGTTTTTCGATTT
>NW_013685422.1:0-1478 GCF_000517525.1 Limulus polyphemus | reverse complement strand
TGTGTGGTCCATATTAATCTGGTTTCAAAAAGGGTTTGTTTTAGACAGTCTTGTGTGTGTGTAGTCCATATTAATCTGGTTTCAAAAAGGGTTTGTTTTAGACAGTCGTCTCTGTGTGGTCCATATTAATCTGGATTTAAACAGGACTGATATCAGATAATAGCGCATATAAAGTTCTTAAAAGTCGACATTATACGTGTGTGTGTGTGTAACTGCGTGCATGGTATAGCGTGGTTGTTTGGACGCTCGGCTCGTAATCTGCCCGTCACCGAACATGCTTGCCCTTTCAGCTGTGGGAGCGTTATAATGTCACGATTAATCCCATATACGATTAGAGCTGGCAGTGGGTGGTGTTGATTAGCTGTCTTTCCATTAGTCTATCACTTCAAAATTAGGGACGGCCAGCATACATAACGCTCAAGTAGCTTTAAGCGAAATTATGTGTGTCTGTGTGCGTCCGTGCATGTATTATAAAACCATCGTATTTCGTCTGGTCACCTGCCCGCACTCGTTAGGAACCCGTGTCGTATACAACAAGAAACAGATCAGGTGGGAGGGATCTGTTACAAGCCATAAGTAGCTTGTTCACCCTTCGCGCGTGCTTGCCGCGTGCGCCCTAGAAAATTGATAAGACTAGCATATGGTTCTCCGCGGCCTTTTTTTTTTATTATTGTATAGCAGAACGTATCTTACCATTAACCTTCGCTGTCTTCAGTTCCGTCACAGATGGGAGCCGAGACATGGGATATCTTTCCTGTAGTCCAGCAGTCAAGCATTAGGCTTAGCCGTTCTCTTGGAGTGCTAGTTTTATTTAACAAAGGATTTCACCTTCGTGAAACATTTTACTAGAAAGTTAACATTTAAAGCCTCGCCAGATAATGTTCATGTTCAAGAGTGCTGTTGTTTTCACGAGCCACTCCCCGGTTTTAGGACTTTCTCGTTTGTAATCTATCAAATCTAATGCTCTAAGAATCGTATCATTAAGTTGGGATCGTTTAATTTTTCTATTGCGATTTCTCTGTCATTCCAAATCTCAGTCTCAATACTAATACTGTATTAGTATATTTAGTATACAATATTTTCTCTGCCATCAATATGCTATAGATAGATAGATATACGGCGAAGCCACTTCCGGTACGAACCGTGTACAATCAATAAACGCCATATTCAGACTAGTTAACCCTCTAAAAAATGGAAATCACTCGGTTACCAAACTGATGAAACCGTGGATTCTGATTTTTGTAAATAAGAAGAAGAAAAAAAAAAGGTGTTTTTTTTATTTTTTTTTATTTTTGGCTCTAAGTACACAACTTACTCTGATCGGTAGTTAATACTAATTAAGTATCCCTTCGCCCCCTCGGGCTTACAATATAAAGATCCGGGGTTCGATTCCCCGCGGTGGACACACCAGATAGGCCTTGCTCTAAATAAACCTATGTTACTATTTTCTTTGATACCCTGTTTATTGATTTAGTTAA
>NW_013685421.1:0-1478 GCF_000517525.1 Limulus polyphemus | reverse complement strand
GAATATATATAGGTCATTATCTATACAGTACCTAAACATACATCAATTTAATAAAAGAAAACATGTTGTCTGTCTCTAAAAAATATGTAGTTCATTATCTATACTGTATCTAAACATAAAACACTTTAGAGAGACAGACAACATGTTTGTTTTATTAGAGTGTTTTATGTTTAGATACAGTATAGATAATGAACTATATATTTTTTAGAGACAGACAGCATGTTTTATTTTATTAAATTGATGTATGTTTAGGTACATTATAGATAATGAACTATATGTTCTTTAGAGAGAGACAGACAACATGTTTGTTTTATTAGAGTGTTTTATGTTTAGGTACAGTATAGATAATGAACTATATGTTCTTTAGAGAGAGACAGACAACATGTTTGTTTTATTAAAGAACATATAGTTCATTATCTATACTGTATCTAAAGATAAAACACTTTAATACAAAAAACGTTCTATGTCTCACAAAAAATTATATAGTTCATTATCTATACTGTATCTAAACATACATCAATTTAATAAAATAAAAAACGTTGTCTGTCTTTCTAAAGAATATATAGTTCATTGATTATACTGTATCTAATGTAAAAACATTATAATAGAATTTAAAATACAATGTTGTCCATCGCTGAAAAATACAGTTGTTAGAGTTACAATGTAGACATTTTTAATATAGTCCTACAATTTTTTAATGTACCTAAGATAATGCAAGTTGCAAAATCGTGGTTAATCAACACTTGTTCCTATGTTTAACACACATTGAACCAACACTTATATGGAGAGAAAGACCATGAAGTCTTTATTCAGTATACACAATGTGCAATTTTGATCTGAAGCTTTAATAAAAAGATCTCAGAATCTTACTTTGAACATAAAGAGATTAGACAGTTTATGTGTACTCAAATCTTAAAATAATTTATTCTTAACTGTAGCCACAAATTTTAAATTTTCACTAATGTTAAAAATGCTTTTTGAACTTCATTTGCTTTATTTGAGATCATTTTTCATGCTTAGTAACAACACTTCTTATTTTCATAATAACCACACAGTTTATTGTCCTTCAAACATTACATATTAATGTACAAAACACGTCCAACCTTGAAAAACAATACATTTGAAGTAGTGAACAATCAAACCAGGTTTAAAATGTCACACTTATTGAAACAAAAACATGAATTGAACAAATTTTGATTTAAATCCTCTAATTTATTTTCTTTGAAATATACATTTTGTAAAATTATAAAAAAAAGAATTTCAACAGTCATAACTTTAACATCTGATAACAGTAGTATCATTATTTCTATTGTTTCAACTATGCTGATCATCTCTGATGGTGTTTGATAAGTTTCTACTAACTGTATACTGGGACTTGTACCTTTTATTCTTAGAACCTAACATTATAGTTCTACAGCCTCACTGTGGATAAAACTAGGAATGTTTCAACTATTCAATCATGGCTGGCATCATATCTC
>NW_013685420.1:0-1478 GCF_000517525.1 Limulus polyphemus | reverse complement strand
AGGTATGTTACACCAGACTATTGTTACTATTTAACAGAAGGAACAGGTATGTTACACCAGACTATTATTACTATTTAACAGAAGGAGCAGTATGTTACACCAGGTCATTGTTACTATTTAACAGAAGGAACAGTATGTTACACCAGATCATTGTTACTAATTAACAGAAGGAACAGTTATGTCATACCAGTTCATCGTTACTAGAGTGTTACACCAGAACATTTTCCTAGTTAACAGAATAAACAGTTATGTTACAACAGAAAATTGTTACTACTTAATAGAAGAAACAGGAATGTTACACTACTTCATTGTTACTAGAGTGTTACCAAAAACTTTACTATTTACACCAGATCATTTTTGCTAGTTTGTCATTAGTTAACAGTCGGAAGAGGTATGTTACACCAGATCATTGTTATTAGTTAACAGACGGAAGAGGAATATTACACCAGATCATTATTTCTAGTTAACAGAAGGAACAGATGTTTTAAACCAGATCATTTTTACAATCTAACAGAAGTAGCAAGTATGTTAAACCAGATCATTATTACTATTTCACAGAAGGAACAGGAATATTACACAAGATCATTGTTACTATCTAACAGAAAGAACAGGTATTTTCACCAGATCATTATTACAAGTTAATAGAAGGAACAGATGTGTTACACCAGATCATTGTTAGTAGTTAACAGAATAAACAGGTACGTTACATCAGATCATTGTTAGTAGTTAACAGAAGGAACAGGAAGGTTACACCATATCATTGTTCCTAGTTAACAGACTGAACACAAATATTACACCAGATCATTGTTACAATCTAACAGAAGGAACAGGAATGTTATACCACATCATTGTTACAATCTAACAGAAGGAACAGTTATTTTCACTAGTAACAGGCGAAAGAGGTATGTTACACCAGATCATTGTTGTTACAAAAGGAACAGGAATCTTACACCAGATCATTGTTACCACAAAAGGAACAGGTATCTTACACCATATCATTGTTGTTACAAAAGGAACAGGAATGTTACACCAGATCAATGCTACAAAGTTAACAGAGGGATTTGGTATATTACACCAGATGAATCTTACTACTTAACAGAAGGAACAGAAATATTACAGCAGATCATTTTTACTAGTTAATAGAAAGAACAGTATGTTGCACCAGATCATTGTTTCTAGTTAACAGAAAGAACAGGAATATTACTCCAGATCATTGTTTCTAGTTAACAGAAAGAACAGGAATATTACTCCAGATCATTGTTACTTGTTAAAAGAACGAACGGGTATGTTACTCCAGATCATTGTTACTAGTTAACAGAAGGAATAAGTATGTTACACCAGACCTATGTTACTAATTAACAGAAGGAACAGCCATGTTACACCAGATCATTGATATAGTTAACAGAAAGCTTAGGAATATTACTCCAGATCATTGATATAGTTAACAGAAAGCTTAGGAATATTACTCCAGATCATTG
>NW_013685419.1:0-1478 GCF_000517525.1 Limulus polyphemus | reverse complement strand
AAGACTGGCAATAAAAGTAATAAACATTGAATTGTAAGTTAAAAATCTGTACAGTATATTTTGACTTAATATGTAAATTTTACGAATAATACTAATGCATATTATAGGTTATGCAGCGTTAAGTATAGCACCCATTTCACTCGTTTCTAGAACTCGTCTCCGTTATGAAAATAATTTTACCGGGACGATTTTAACCCCCAATTCGCCCCTGTATCTATCGAGCCCCCACAATACAACTCTAATGTGTTTTCCAGTCTTTGATGCTAAAAACGTAATATTTGTATCCACAACTAAATAGTTTTTGGTCACTTGTAAAAAAAAATTGAGACTGACCTCTCTGTCTTTTACAATGGAAAGTGTCATGCCTGACGATAGTACGTAAACATTGGCCATCGAAACGAGTACGGCCGACGATGGAGGAAGAATTTCCAATAACAAAACCTGAAACCTTATAAAGTGCGATCCGCCCTCCTTATCAGATCACTTACAACCAACTGACTCTCTAAGATTAAACTAAACTAAACATTAAACTAAGTATAGAACCTGATAAATGATACGGTGGATAGTTTTATAACAGTTTGATATTAAAACATTTTATCTATTTGTATTTAGATGGTGGCTTGAAAACAAGGAATGACGTCTTAAGCAACAAAAATAACCGGATGCGAAGACAAACTAGTGGACGAAAAGTAATTGAACTTGGAGTATTTGCGGACAAGGAGCTTTATGACAGTTATGTGAGAAAGTATCCTTCAAACGCAGAAGACCAGCTTACCAAAGCTGTGCTTTCATTAATCAACCAGGTAAGTAATTGGGGTTGATGTTTTTTACCCTTCAAACGCATAAGACCAGCTTACCAAAGCTGTGCTTTCATTAATAAACCAGGTAAGTAATTAGAGTTGATGTTTTTTACCCTTGAAACGCATAAGACCAGCTTACCAAAGCTGTGCTTTCATTAATAAACCAGGTAAGTAATTTGGGTTGATGTTGTTTCTTTCCCTTGTTGGACTTTTCTAACCATGTATGTTCATGTTTCTAACCAATTATGTTCATGTTTCTAACCAGGTATGTTCATGTTTCTAACCAATTATGTTCATGTTTCTAACCAGGTATGTTCATGTTTCTAACCAGGTATGTTCATGTTTCTAACCAATTATGTTCATGTTTTCTAACCAGGTATGTTCATGTTTTAGAATGAAAGTTTTAAGTTGTGAGAAAAATCAACAACTGCACTTTTTAACTTGTTTATATACGAGATTTTATTGATATTAATTGGTTTTGGCAATCTTTATTATTGACATTAATTGGTTATGGTAATCTTTATTATTGACATTAATTGGCCGTGGTAATCTTTATTATGGATATTAATTGGTTGTGGTAACATTTATTATGGACATTAATTGGTTATGGTAATCTTTATTATTGACATTAATTGGTTGTGGTAATCTTTATTATTGATAGCAATTGGTTGTGGTAAT
>NW_013685418.1:0-1478 GCF_000517525.1 Limulus polyphemus | reverse complement strand
CGCAGACATACTTCTAAAAATGATAGAGTTGCTTGGTATGATCAGTTATTTAGTGATATCGTTTTGCCCGGAGATATGCAAAACTTGAGGCTCAAGTAAGCTTTTACGGCTGAAGTCAAGGTTACGTAGAGCGAACAATTACTTGTCGAAAAACGTATTCCTACTATTGGAAGAACAAATTAACGATATAGAAGCTACAATTCGGGCACGTGTTAAATGGTTTGAAGGAATACACGGTAATTTTTAGTACAGAAAACATAGACAAAGTAAGAAGTACGTTAGGAAATTGTATAATAAAAAATAATGTGTCTTGTACAAATGTATTTTAAAGTGTGTCTATTCTTATGACCAGAACTTGTTTGAAAGCGATGATACTGATAGGGATTATATGTGTACACTCGTGTCTAAACCTTGTCTTCAGCCGATCTAAGTTTTGTTATCCCTGCTATATTTTCAATTTGTCCTTACTCTTTTGTAAGTTTCTTACTTACCTCTTCTGATTGATATCCCATTTTTCGTCATTGTTGATGTTATTGAAAATTTTATTCTACTTAGTAGTTTTGTTTTTAAATATTGTGAGCAGTTGTCGGTCTCTCTCTGTGAAGTTAATTTTTGTGACTATTTCTGACGGTAATGTTTCTGAAGAAAGTAGTTTTATAAACAAAATCACGAAATTTAGAAAGCTGGATGGGAAAAACACACAAACGGTAATTAACAATCGAGAAAAAGAAAGTGGGAACGTAGCACACTTGTATTTGTAAAAGTAACTGACACTGTTCATATTCAAAGTCTTCAAAGTTCCTATCTACTAAATTACGAGTTTAGTGTTTAAAAATGTGATAAAACTATTGGCAACGTTCTATTACAAGTACATTCGATCTTCGTATGTTTGTAATACTCGAGTCAACTCCTTAACGATAATTCACTCTAGACAATAAATGACTTGCGAGTTATAACTTCCAAAATAAAGGTTACTTTGTAACATACACATATTTTGATACAGAATTGTGCATCTTGAAAGTTCCCATCCACTAGATTTCTAGCTTAGTGTTAAAAAACGTGATAAAGCTATTCGTAATATTCTATTACAAATACGATTATAATCAGGTGACAGCATCATAAAAAGTTTTCTTCTTCCAAATAGACTACATAAAGAGTGTTCAGATATAAGGAGGAAAGAGAGACAAATTACGTAGAACGAATACTAATTATAACAAACGATATAGAAACACAATTAACCATTTAGAAATCAATAATTATGTCCATAAAATGTGAAACTGACGAAAAACACAGAGAAAGCGAGGAATAACACTCAAATCAATAGATTTGAATAATGTACAAACTACAAAAACGATAATTAAATTGAAGAAACTTGAAACGCTATAAGCGCTGGAAGAATTACTTCGGATATAAATCTTTTTGAAAACGACAAGGAAAATGCACAAAAAGGATAGTTAAATGGGAGAAACACACATAAA
>NW_013685417.1:0-1479 GCF_000517525.1 Limulus polyphemus | reverse complement strand
CTGATCTAAAAGTCGAAGTAAAAATTTAAACTTTTTTATCGTTTAATTGTTTTGAATTTGTTTACTAATTTTCATTAAATGTAATTGATTAACTGACATCTTAAGGAACTCCTTCTTTGCGTGTTTTCGCTGTCTTAATAATTAGTGTTAATTCATTATCAATCACACACACTCTGACTTGGTGGCTAAGTCAGCTGTGTGTCACCTAACTGTACACCCACTAAACTTACATAAACCAACTTACGACACTTAGACTTGTCGTTTCAAGAAAAGCGTATATTTTTAAATTGTTTCTCTAATATCATTTTCTCTTCTGTGATTTTATTATTTGATCATTTTGGGCATTTTTTTTTACCTTATCATGTCCTAATTTGGCTTCTTTTTGTAATCTTTATAATATTCACATACCACTCCATTTCATTAGTTTTTACTACTTCTGCACGAGGGCATAAAACGCTTATTTTCGGGGTTCGATTTCTGCGGCAGACACAACACAATGGTCCATTGAACAGATTTGCTCTCTAAAAGAAAAAAGGGGAAAAAACAGTTACCGCCATTGGAGTAACTGTTACGACTAAAGTAATAGATAGGTGTCGGTAAGTTCAACACATTACATAAAAAAAACGGACCGTTTCGTTTTGCATGACCGATCTTAAAAGTGTTAAGCCATTATGGGTGGCCGAAAAAGTTAATTACGTAGATATGTGTATATATATAGACAGAAATATATGTATCGTTCATATATAAAAAAATTACTTCATATTCTTTACCTGTTTTTATCGAATAGATCAGTTTATGGAATCTATTGTCATTGATTTATAGTCGCTAACAATAAAGATATATCTCAATAAAACTGTAATACTAAAACATTACGTTGTGAGATACATAAAACAAGAGAAAGATTTCGTGTTGCTCAAAACTTGAACACTTTCTTTGACGTAAAAGAAGCGTTATTAAAACCCAAACCACATCACAGACAAATAAAGCTTGAAGAGAAGATCGTGAAGATTACGTAGGAAAACGACAAGTTATTGAAATGGCCTGGTTCGACAGTAGGATAACGACGTGTACTCTCCAACCCGAATGCAAGGATTCTGACGGTGCACGTGAGTTTATTTATAAAAGTAACAGAGATTTCCCGTGTGTTCGAATAATACATCATAATGAGAACATTTACCAAAGTTTCGAAAAGTCATAATTTTGTTTGTTACTTACAAAAATCGAGCTATAAAGGAAGTGCCAAATGTTTTTTATTAGTTATTAATTTGTACAGTTATTTTGGAAGGAGTTTTTGTATCAGAAGTATTGGTTTCCCAAAACATAAAATGAAATCACAAAGCTGGGAAATTATTGTGTTTGGATCAAATTTTACATCAGCTAATAAGAACACAACCACAATGATCAAATTCTACTAGCCACCAGATCTCATACATCAGCTAATATGAACACAACCACAATGATCAAATTTTACTAGCCATT
>NW_013685416.1:0-1479 GCF_000517525.1 Limulus polyphemus | reverse complement strand
AAACGAATATAGATGCTTGTTTCGTCTCTAGCAGCATGGCTACAAATGAATATAGATGCTAGTATAGTCTCTAGCAGCATGGTTACAAACGAATATAGAGGCTTGAATAGTCTCTATCAGCATGGCTACAAACGAATATAGATGCCTGTATAGTCTCTAGCAGCATGGCTACAAATGAATATAGATGCTAGTATAGTCTCTAGGAGCATGGTTACAAACGAATATAGATGCTTGTATAGTCTCTAGTAGCACTGTTATAAACGAATATAGATGATTGAATAGTCTCTAGCCGCATGGTTACAAACGAATATAGATGCTTGTATAGTCTCTAGCAGCATGGCTACAAATGAATATAGATGCTAGTATAGTCTCTAGCAGCATGGCTACAAACGAATATAGATGTTTGTATAGTCTCTAGCAGCATGGTTACATGTACTGTAGTGTTTACCTGTTTGTAACATTTGTTCAGTAGTGTAGTGTTTGCACTGTTTGTAACAATTGTGCATTATAGTGTAGTGTGTACACTGTTTGTAACAATTGTTCAGCAGTGTAGGGTATACATTTTTTGTAACAATGATTCAGTATAGTTAGTGTATAGACTTTTTGTAACATCTGTTCAGTAGTGTAGTATATATACACTGTTTATAACAATTGTTCATTATAGTGTTTTTAATAATTGTTCATTAGTGTAGTGTTTACACTATTTGTAAGAATTATTCAATCGTGTAGTGTATACACTGTTTTTACCAATGATTCAGTATTGTGCAGTGTATACACTGTTTGTAACATCTGTTCATTAGCGTAGCGTATACACTGACTGTAGCATCTGTTCAGTACTGTAGTGTTTTCACTGTTTGGAACATCTACAGTAATTTATAAATTGTTTATAACAATTTTTCAGTAGCTTAGTTTATCCACTGTATTTCACAATGATTCAGTAGAGTGTATTATATAGACTGGTTGTAACATCTGTTTAGTAGTGTAGTGTATACACCGTTGGTAACAATTGTTCATTATAATGTAGTATGTACACTGTTTGTTACAATTGTTCAGTAGCATAGTGCTTACAATGTTTGTAACATCTATTCAGTAGTGTAGTGTATGCACTGTTTGTAACAATCTAACAGCATGGTTAGAAACGAATATAGATGCTTGTATAGTCTCTAGCAGCATGGTTATAAACGAATATTGATGCTTGTATAGTCTTTAGCAGCATGGTTACAAATGAATATAGATGCTTGTATAGTCTCTAGCAGCATGGTTACAAACGAATATAGAGGCTTGAATAGTCTCTATCAGCATGGTTTCAAACGAATATAGATGCTTGTATAGTCTCTAGCAGCATGGCTACAAATGAATATAGATGCTAGTATAGTCTCTAGCAGCATGATTACAAAGGTATATAGATGCTTGTATAGTCTCTAGTAGCACTGTTATAAACGAATATAGATGCTAGTATAGTCTCTAGCAGCATGGTTA
>NW_013685415.1:0-1479 GCF_000517525.1 Limulus polyphemus | reverse complement strand
GTAGGAAAAGGCCAAGTGTTAGCGGTTACTATTCGTCTCATGGAGGAAAACACCAAGTGTTAGCGGTTACTATTCGTCTCATGTAGGAAAACGCCAAGTGTTAGCGGTTACTATTCGTCTCATGGAGGAAAACCCCAAGTGTTAGCGGTTACTATTCGTCTCATGGAGGAAAACCCCAAATGTTAGTGGTTACTATTCAATCTCTCATGGAGGAAAACCCCAAGTGTTAGCGGTTACTATTCCTCTCATGTAGGAAAACGCCAAGTGTTAGTGATTTCTGGAATAGAATGTCCAAGACGAGGTGTCATGGACATGGATATCATTTAAGAACGATACCCGAATAAACCGTTCTATTAGGGCGTTAAAACACAAAACTGAGAAAATCACCACTGACATGACTACAAAATGCACGATTTATTTAAATCTGTAAAACTTGGAATGGTTTATGTAATCAGTAGAATGAGATAAGATCTACAAGATTCCTTTTTTTTTTATTTTCAAGAGGATTAATTAAAATGGATGGCTTTTTAAATTCTAAATTTCCAAATTACAAATCTGGATTCCGTGACGCTGTAAGCTAGACACTGTAGTTGCTTTTGTCTAGAATTTCAACAGAAACGACAAACGGGCGAGACAAGCTTATCAGGTGTCCACGTTCTACATTTGGGAACCCTGGGCACACGTGTCAGTTCGGAAAGACGACGCCGTTAAGACAAATCCACTTTTACGACACACATAACGTACATCTATTTATCTGGTCCACGGTTGTTTTCTCATTATTTCCCCCTAGTTGTTAAGATACAACGATGTGAAATAACTTGCAATTTATGTATTTTATCTTCCTGTGGGTCATAATAAATCTGGTCTCGGACCGAAATTCCACTGTCTGTAATTGATGTTACTAATGTCAAGGTAAATACGCGCCTATCGTCGAGCTACGAATGCGAAAAATGGCAATTGGTGATAATCATCAAATTATTTAAGCAGAATGGCCAATACCTCTGGCCAATGAGGAGTTGGCTCGGATCGTAATCCAGCCAGTGACCTTGAGTATAATACGCCCTCTAGACATCTTCCTGTGACACAGTTGATCTGCTTGTAACACGATATAAGGTCAGTTAGTTCCTAAGTGTATGTACAGGTCATACATTTCAACACATTCACAGGTGGGGTAATTTACAGAGAAAATTACTTTTTCTTGTGTATCACGATTGTTCATATTGACAAGAGATCCTGATGATATTTTAAACATATCCCATTATATCACAATCTTAACATCTTACTAGAGCTGTAATTTTGGTTATTTTTTTTTTCCTGGTCAGCATCTTAGCTTCGAGGTTTCTCCATTTGAATTTTTTTTGTCTCTAATGACACAAAAAAAGTGTTTTGTATATTGTGATAGGTTTATTGGCCTATTTGATATTTTTTTAATTTTTAAGTGTTTTAGTAAAGCCAGTTTGTTTGTTTGTTTTTGAATTT
>NW_013685414.1:0-1479 GCF_000517525.1 Limulus polyphemus | reverse complement strand
GTACACTCATCACTTGTTCTTGAATAAGGTTTATTAGCCCCCCCCCCCCACCCACCACCACCCTCCCTGTGTTCTGTACACTCATCACTTGTTCTTGAACAAGGTTTACTTGAAAAACTTTCTTCATTTCGTTTTAGGACGACTCGTTAATTACTCGTTAATTGTCTGAGAAAAGTATTGTTCATTTGAGGCATTATGGGATATCTTTTGAAATGACCTTCCTCCCTTGCAATTTAGGCTTGAGTCTGTGACTTTAAATTAGTTGTAAAAAAACATCGAAGTTTCTGGACAAATTTGAATCATTTTAAGCCTAATGTAGTAAAAACCTGCTTGCTCGAAAACAATTTGTCACGTGAACCAAACTATTTAAACGTCCTTATATGGACAAACAGTTGTTATGTCACTGTCCAATAACGATTCGAGTAATTTTAGCACATATTAATTTTAAAAATGAATTAAAAACGAGCCAATATATTTCAAACTATTTGATAGGTTCGTATACTACTACTAACCTACGAAGATGTTTCTAACTTGGAAAGTTTTTCTTGTTTGTTTTTGTTTTTTCAGTTTCTTGTGTAAATTATATCATATATAATAAGTAATCACATGTTTTGTGTGTTTTCCTATTATTTTTTGTGTTATCTTTGTTTCGCTATTTCAGCTTCATTTCAATAAGAATGTTGGTTGTAATTAATCATACCTGTCAAACGACAATATTGTTAGGCCTACTTTATTTTTAACACCACTTTGTTTATTCAGTCCCCTACTGGTTGGAATATTGTTATACAATCTTCTTCCTAAATAAAAACACGAGCAACTGAATAAAGAAGTAGTGATAAAAATAAGATAGGCTTAATATTAATGCCGTATTTCCAGTCTAATGAATTATAATCATGGTTCGCCAGCTTAGAAAAGACGTTCACACCATAACAAGCGTTTGTTTTTACTTTATATTTTTTGATTAACGAGGAAGTACGGAGGCATATTTGTAACACAAATATTAACAATATATATATATTTAGTTGTTAATTGAATAGCTAATTATTGTGTTGGAAAAACAAAGGGATATGCTGTAAAATATATGGATTTAATAGATAAATGTTAGGTTTTGTCTGTATCTGTATTCATACAGTTGTCGTAAGTGTTTCCAGTTGATGGGACTAGACGTCATCATGAACTCTTCATTTTATCCTTTCGTTATGGACATCAATGGTCAACCTAACCTCCAAGAATCCAGGAGCCAAGAGGGATTGATAGCCAATCGCGTCAAAAATCTCGTTGTCATGGAAACCGTAAAGATGTTGTTTACGCCCCGCTCAGTATCTAGGGGCGTATCGGAGGCCCTGGAGGAAGTTGGGGACGAAATTGGAATAATGGCACGTTTATTTTTATTATTTGTCATTCTTTTTAAACTTTAACCAAATATTAATTTATTCTGATCTGTATATCATGATTTTCACTTGTCGTAGTATTCTGATG
>NW_013685413.1:0-1480 GCF_000517525.1 Limulus polyphemus | reverse complement strand
AACCTACAGACCACCGTACACAGTATCAAAAGGCTGAAGACAGGTTAACTAATTAAGTAGATTAGAGATTAGCGAACCTCTAAATCATTACCCACGGTATATAAAGCTGAAGACAGCTTAATAAGTTAAGTATATTAGAGATTAGGGAAGCTCTAAATAACTACCTATGGTATATAAAACTGAAGACAGCTCAATAAACAAAGTAGATTAGAGATTAGGGAACCTCTAAATCACTACTCACGGTATATAAAGCTGAAGACAGCTTAATAAACTAAGTAGATTAGAGATTAACAAACCTCTAAATAACTGTCCATGGTATATAAAGCTGAAGACAGCTTAATAAACTAAGTAGATTAGAGATTAGGGAACCTCTAAATCACTACCCACGGTATATAAAGCTGAAGACAGCTTAATAAGTTAAGTATATTAGAGATTAGCGAACCTACAGATCAATGTACACAGTATCAAAGCTGAAGACAGGTTAACTAATTAAGTATATTAGAGATTAGCGAACCTACAGATCACCGTACACAGTATCAAAAGCTGAAGACAGGTTAACTAATTAAGTAGATTAGAGATTAGCGAACCTACAGATCAATGTACACAGTATCAAAGGCTGAAGACAGCTCAATAAACAAAGTAGATTAGAGATTAGCGAACCTACAGATCACCGTACACAGTATCAAAGGTTGAAGACAGCTCAATAAACAAAGTAGATTAGAGATTAGCGAACCTACAGATCACCGTACACAGTATCAAAGGCTGAAGACAGCTCAATAAACAAAGTAGATTAGAGATTAGCGAACCTACAGATCACCGTACACAGTATCAAAAGCTGAAGACAGGTTAACTAATTAAGTAGATTAAATATCACTGTTTACACCATTTAATTGTTTGATTTACAGATCAAATCATATAATTTCAATTTTTCTTAAGGATACAAAATGTGACTTTTTTCCAGAAGAAAGAGTATAAATGTAAAATGTGGAAGACTCAAATTATTTACTTAAGAATAATGGAGTTGGATGATGGGGTTAGGGGGGGGGGTCTTATTACCCACTAAGTTCTTTTCTTTCCTTTTGATATTTCTTAGTTGAACTGAGTTGATTTATACTTCGTAAGTAAAAATATTAAAAAAAACCGACATAGAATGTAGACTCCTGTCACGATATATCCCTTTTTGGGGGGCACTTTCGTGTCTTTTTCCTTTTTTTTGGGGGGGGGTACAAGATCCATGAAAAATATTAAATCGTTTGTTTAGTATTTGGTTCAAATTTTCAGCTGATGTTAAATCAAGTCTTCCGTGATTTTACATCCTGTCCTTTTGGGGAAAACAAAAAGTGATCTTTTATGCTTCTGTGTTTCTGCTATGCTCCAAATGAGACTATTAGGATTTTAGGACAGAAATATATATATATATATACAGACTGCTAACAAACACACGAGAAGAGTTATCATGCAAGAGAATCATATTATTTCC
>NW_013685412.1:0-1480 GCF_000517525.1 Limulus polyphemus | reverse complement strand
AATAGAACTGTTAAACAGTAGATAACTTATTGAGATAAGATAAAACCTAATACAACTATGAAACTGAGATAACATATTGAAATAAAGAACCAATACAACTATGAAACAGTAGATAACATATTGAAATAAAGACCCAATAAAACTATGAAACAGTAGGGAAATTATTGCAATAAAGTAAGACTGAATAAAACCATGAAACAGTAGATAAGTTATTGAAATAAAGACTCAATAAAACCATGAAACAGTAGATAACTTATTGAAATAAAGACTCAATAAAACCATGAAACAGTAGATAACTTATTGAAATAAAGACACAATAGAACTATGAAACAGAAGATAACTTATTGAAATAAAAAGACAATACAACTATGAAACAGTAGATAACTTATTGAAATAAATACACAATAGAACTATGGAACAGTAGATAACTTATTGAGATAAAGACACAATAGAACTATGAGACAATAGATAACTTATTGAAATAAAGACACAATAGAACTATGAAACAGTAGGTAACTTATTGAGATAAAGTAAGACTCAATAAAATTATGAAACAGTTGGTTGGAAACAGTTATCTAAACTATAGATAACTTATTGAAATAAAGGCACAATAGAACTATGAAACAGTAGGTAACTTATTGAAATAAAGACACAATGGAACTATGAAACAGTAGATAACATATTGAAGTAAAAAGTCAATAGAACTATGAAACAGTAGATAACTTATTGCAATAAAGACCCAATAAAACTAGGAAAGAGGAGATAACTTACTGAGATAAAATAAGACATGATATAATTATGAAACAGTAGATAACTTATTGATTAAAGACACAAAAGATCTATTAAACAGTATATAAGTTATTGAAATAAAGACACAATAGAACTATTAAACAGTAGATAACTTACTGAAATAAAATAAGACACAATACAACTATGAAACAGTAGATAACTTACTGAAATAAAGTAAGACACAATACAACTATGAAACAGTAGATAACTTACTGAAATAAAGTAAGACACAATACAACTATGAAATTGTTGATAACATTGAGATAAAGACACAATAGAACTGTGAGACAGTAGATAACTTATTGAATAAAGACAGAAAAGAACTATTAAACAGTAGATAAGTTATTGAAATGAAGACACAATAAAACTATGAAACAGTAGATGAATTATTGAAATAAAGTAAGACTCAATAGAATAATTTAACAGTATATGACATATTGAAATAAATAAACAAAAGAACTATTAAACAGTAGGTAACTTATTGAAATAAAATAATACACAATAGAATAATTAAACAGTAAATAACTTATTGAAATAAATACACAATTGAGCTATAAAACAGTAGATAACTTACTGAAATAAAGACACAAAATAACTATTAAACTGTAGATGACTTATGGAAATAAAGACACAATAGAACTATGAAACAGTAGATAACTTACTGAAATAAAGTAAGACACAATACAACTAT
>NW_013685411.1:0-1480 GCF_000517525.1 Limulus polyphemus | reverse complement strand
GCCTTCTAGGATAAGAACGCTTAGGAAGGGTAGAGTCAAGGCTATGTATGACCTTCTAGGATAAGAACGTTTAGGAAGGGCAGAGTTATAATACAATACTACGGAGGACAGAAGGTGCCATTTGGACTTCGTGACAAAAAATAAACAATTTATATCCACTCTTTCATTTTTAGATAATCTATTATTATATTAAAGTTTTGTAAAGATGTTTTATGAAACACAGAATCAACATTCAAAATCAAGAAAAGTTTAAAATCTTCAAATTAAGATACAGGGATACATCAATTCAAACAAAATATGAAATTTGTACAGAGACGAAAACATACGTAAAAAGACTACAACAAGAACAGGGTAGACAAGATGTTAGCTAATTAGTTAGGTAAGACATGGAGCTTGGTTAAAATGTAAGATAGAGGGAAATCGGAAAACCTTTATTTCAGCTAATACAGCTAAAGGTTTTACTTTTACAAATCTTTATTACTGAGAAAGCACACCATGGATCCAGTATTTCCACTACCAAAGTTCGTAAACCCCACTTCTCATTCTATCAAAAGTGGTTGTTATCAACCTACACTATTTACAAAGACTGCCTTCGTAAAGAAACATATTTCACGAGAGCACTTGTAGTTTCCAGACACGTTTTACAAAGGAAGAGAAACTGTAGAAAACTTTACGAAAGAACACTTTGCTCGTGAGCAATGGAAAGTTTTTTACAGTATAAGACGAGCTGTGAGTATTCCTGAGTGACTGGAATAAAAGCGATAGGCAACATTCAGAGAGCTAATTGGAACTTTCTAATATAGTACAAAGAATGTGAAGAAGGCACACAGTCAGGGTTTATCATTTACAGGGAAGTAAAATTACATAAAGTGAACACTAAGTACTTCCATCATAATGCATTATCACTAATTATTCGAGGTGCAATTCCTGCACCTCGTGACTAGGACAACATGAAGGTTTGACTGAAAGAGTAAAAAGCATTAGAGTTCTAAGCAGCTTCTCTTCAAACGTGCAACCGGTGTTAGTGCTATCCACTTCTCCGACATACCTTTCAGGCTGTGGTGCGTTTAGGTTCGTTAACCTCTTTTGTTTTCTCGCTACATTTTCCACAAAGAGCGTTATTGAAGAAGCAAAAACAGCATAACAATTTTTAAAAATCTTTCAAAATCCACGTAGTTTTACAGCTTGCCCTAACGAACGTTTCCATGGTTGCTTCAGTTAATTTCCCCGTTTTCATCTAAGGCCTAAAGAACTTTATGACAAGCTTTTAGGATTCATAAAATGAAAGAAAAATTCAATATATTAGTTTCTTATTTAAACTGACGTTTTCCAAGTTGTATATAACGGACTGTAAGAAATAACCTTCCACATTTTCTATGTAGTATATAACGGACTGTAAGAAATAACCTTCCACATTTTCTATGTAGTATATAACGGACTGTAAGAAATAACCTTCCACATTTTCTATGTAGTATATAAC
>NW_013685410.1:0-1480 GCF_000517525.1 Limulus polyphemus | reverse complement strand
AAAACTAAAAACTAACCTTTTAATTTATTTTTAAAAACTTAAAAACTAACCACAACGACAGAGAAGAGGATTTTAGATTTTAGCTCATCAGCATCTCGAAGTTCTGGAAAGTTCTCCAAAAAATCCAAGGTATCTACACGAGCTTGAGCATACAGGTTACCATAGCGACGAATCAAAGCTGTCGGTGTTTTATCCCCGAGAGACACATTTTCAAACCTAACTCCACGTTCCAGCATTTTCTGGGCTTGTTGTGCTAATCTAAAAAAAAGATCATGGTTGTAAATATAACAAAATACATAATATTTAATGATTCTGTTTCATACGCTACAAATAACTTCGCTACTTGGATGTAACGTCAGTTAAAAGTTGTGTTTTGATAATGATAAGTTTTGAACTGAAACCAAACAAGTTGTTTCAGTTTCTTTTCATTTACTTCGTTTAAAATTATTAATAAAAAAACGACGATCCTATTGGTGATACATTTACTTATTACTGTAGATAAGAAATTACTGACGTGAATTAGTCTTCCAAACTGTCAGTTATTAACGTCTCTCTGTCTTTCATGACTGCTATAGTTTAACTGTTAGATATTAACGTCTCTCTGTCTTTCATGACTGCTGTTGTTTAACTGTCAGTTATTAACGTCTCTCTGTCTTTCATGACTGATATTATTTAACTGTCAGTTATTAACGTTTCTTTGTCTTTCATGACTGCTATTATTTAACTGTCGGTTATTAACATATCTTTGTCTTTCATGATAGCTATTATTTAACTGTCGGTTATTAACGTCTCTCTGTCTTTCATGACTGCTACAGTTTAACTGTTAGATATTAACGTCTCTCTGTCTTTCATGACTGCTATTATTTAACTGTCAGTTATTAACGTCTCTTTGTCTTTCATGATTGCTATTGTTTAACTGTCAGTTATTAACGTCTCTTTGTCTTTCATGACTGCTATTGTTTACCTGTCTGTCAATAACGTCTCTCTCTCTTGCATGACTGCTATCATTTTTTTCGCTTTCTTAAGCTCAATCTGTAACAAGTCTACTTCTTGTTTTAATGCTTTCATCTGTAAGAGGTCGCCACCGGCTTCATCATCCAATATGGCGCCTTTATTAACTTTACCGGAACAAGCTTTGGACTTGCAACAGAAGCAGTAAGATCCTAAATAAGAATAAATAAGTAAAACATATATATATAAATCACTTACCAACATAAGTTCAAATTAATATATAAAAATTACTTTTAGCGAAATATTTAGAAAATTACAGATTTATGTGATGACTTCATATAGCTTTGGCCTAGGCTCCGGATCGAGGGTTCGAAACATGATTCCGCTGAAACATTCGCACTTTCAGTTGTATGAGCACTACAAATGTGACATTCAACCCATTTAGTCGGTTCGAAGAACCAAACAAAGTCTTTGTGGCATAGGGTGGTTATCTTCCCTCTGGTAAGTAGTTTTTAGGGTGATGTTGCGT
>NW_013685409.1:0-1480 GCF_000517525.1 Limulus polyphemus | reverse complement strand
TTCTCTCTATCCTCTCATTCTAGCTCTACCTAACTACACTCATTGTATCTACAGTCCTAACCATTTCTATCTATTCCATCTTATATCCTTGTTCACTGTTGTTCCTTGGTCCACGTTTAGCTTCTGTTTTATTTCTAAGTCCACATTTAGAGGTCTTCTTTGATTCCTACGATCAAGAATCTAGTTCCTGTATGCTTCCTACGTCCACAGACTTGCTGACATGTACAGACTTCCGAGTAGATAGGTGCTCAGCACCTCCCAATGCTTTGCGAGTGCACCATTGCTTTTCTGTATGTTCGGTCTGTACTATATTGTTACTGGTTGTTTTTCCGCTAAAGCTATGACCGCCTTACTTATTGGGTTTACTTACCTACAGTAATCAGAACTGTGATGCTTACACAGTTTACCAAATCGCTCTATAACTTGATATAGGGGAACAAAATTGTGACATATATTTTTTTTCGGTGACAAAATCAACGACTGATCTTTTAACAAGCATTAATTTAAATTCTCGTGAAGTGAGCTAAGATAATCTGAATCTTTAGTGCGCACGTGAAGAACTTGGATTCTCTGAAATGATGACTAAATTTTCTACCCAAGAACAAAACATTTCTTACGTTCTAACATTGCTGACACGTCATTTAAAAGTCATAGTATCAATGCACCCTTCTCCATTTCTGGATCTTGATACACTGTTAATTACATGTACCCCCAAGTAAACATTTCTGTTACTTTAGTGTGACGTTCAACTTTCGAAAGTGAATAAAGAAACAAGATAAAACATAAAAAACACATATTTTTGGAAGTTTAGACATAAATAAATCAATAAAAGAATATTCAGATTTAAACTGCTGTATATTAAATGATAGTAAACAACAGTGAAAACAAAAAACGACTAGCCCCTAGCGCTTTGTTTCTGAAGTACACAACTCAACTTGTTGGAGTTGCTAGGGTTACATCATCAAATACGTGGGATATAACAATAAACACACCCAGTTAAAGATGCAGTTTCTCGAACTATCGGTAATTTGATTTATTCATTAAAGGCTGTAATAGAAATCTCCACTTGGTTTGTTAGTTCGCGTAGGTGTGTGATTCAATAAGAAAAATATTAGTATTTTTGATTAGGTTGTGTTAGAATTTATAGTACAACAAGCACGAAGTGAAGTGTTCATGAAAACAATATATATATAGTTGTAATATTTGTTTCGCTTCGAGAGTTCACGGTCATAATTGTACATATATATGTCTTTTTCTGCCAAATAATTTAAAAATTCAATGTGAAACTTTGTCCTTAAAATACTCTTCTTAGGCTAAACGTCTCGGTCAGAATATTTTTCGTATTTTCAACCTGAATAGCACCTTATGGAATACATGGACGATCCGAAAAGGTCAGAGTATTCTTGTCATTTTGAATTAAACGCCATCTTATGTGTCAAGTAGGGGCTAAACAGTCAGAAATCCCAGTTCTCAGATATAG
>NW_013685408.1:0-1480 GCF_000517525.1 Limulus polyphemus | reverse complement strand
GTTAATAAGGTTATATTTATATTGTTGAACGTTAAAGGTTAATAAGGTCTGTTTGTAGTGTTAAACGTTAAAGGTTAATAAGGTATATTTGTAGTGTTGAACGTTAAAGGTTAATAAGGTCAATATATATATATAGTGTTGAACGTTAAAGGTTAATAAGGTCAATATATATATAGTATTGAACCTTACTGTGTTAAACCTTAGAGTTAATAAAGGTGCATACAAATTAACCTCGTTACACTGAGTTTGAAAAAGCGGTATCTGTTAGATTTATAGGTAAAAGACCCAAAGGTGGAAATATAAGAGTGAAAACGATAAGTTTTTAATTTATCAATAAAAAGATATCTGTTTTAGTAAATGCTTGCAATAAAAGTGACACCTATCGACTAAAGATGGAATTATTCTTGTTAGTAATGCTTACGTACTACGCGAAGGTGGCGACACTACAAGTTTGGTTCTTTGAAACTATACCTGTCACAACTGTAATACTTTCGTTTAGCTGAACGTGCAACACAAAGGAAAGCACATTTCCTGATGCTCCAATGTTAAAACCAGTTTCTAAGTTATACGAGGTTTATAACCACAGGGCATGTTGAATTTATCTCGATCTAATACGAAGTAACTGATAGAATAACGTTAATGATAATTGGCCATGTATGGTCACGGAGTTAAGTTACCGGGCTGCGGATCGAAAAGTCCAAGATTCGAGACGCAATACATTGCTAAACAAATTCCGCATTCACAACTGTGGGGCAGTTATAACTGTGACAGCCAATCCTACTATTCGGTTCAATCAGTTATATATGGGCGGCGGTACTGCTAACTGATTTCCCTCCTTTTGGTCAGCAGTCCTAATTTAGGGGTTGCTATGTCTGAACTTTGGGATCTCTGTCCATTCGTCGAATAAGGCGCTTTTCAGGTTTGAAAAACCAAAATAACTGATGACGTAAATAAATAGTTACAATGTGAACAAAAATAACTGATGACGTAAAGAAATAGATTGATGACGTAAAGAAAGACGTGATATGTTTTCCCGGTAAAGCCAATTCTCCTTTGTGCTATAAACGTGTTTTACGTTAACTGAAGCAAAAGAGAAGAATAGACCTTTAAAAGTGTTATGAGTAAAGTTATTAAGTTTTAAAAAAGACATCGATTTTATAAATTATCTAATACATTCGTGATTAAATTAAATCAAGTATTTTCTCGTAAAATACAGATCAAATATTAAAGATCTAGTTTCAGAATCATTGATCAAAACACGTAAGATTTTCCTGATAACTTAACAAGAGCTCAGTGTACGGTAAACTATAATCTGGATTTCTTAGACAGACAGACAGACAAATTCCGAATTAAATGAAGCTAACAGATTCTACAAGCTCGAGTTTCGTTTAGATCATATCAGTTTAGATAGTGATCAATATTAAAATATATCAGTTTAGATACTGATCAATATTAAAATATATCATATCAGTTTAGATAC
>NW_013685407.1:0-1481 GCF_000517525.1 Limulus polyphemus | reverse complement strand
ATATTATTTATGATTTTATCCCCTCAAGATTGTTTGATTATTTAGCGCCTCTCAAGGGGTTGTCCCACTGCGAGGGATCGAACCCCGGATTTTTATCTTCGTAAATCTTGATGTTTACAGCTGACTACTCTTACGTTCTGTCTATAGTAAAGTGCACTATAATAAGACGCCATCTATCCCGATGTAATAAGTCTATTTTTGTTGATATGTTCCTCCCATAAACATAAGATAACAATAACACTGACTTCTGTTTATAAACAGAGACGTTTAAACATTAAAATGGATCCACGTAAGTTAAGATTGTGCAGGAAACTTTATTTTGTTCCTACTGGTTTTTAAAGGCCTTCTTTACTTTGTTGTAAGCATTTGTTTATGCTTTACTTTTATGAAATGTATTTCATTATCACTGGATAGCGATGTTTGTTTATCAGTTGGGCTTCATATAATGATAACTCTACCAAATTAAAGTTTGGATTAATATTTTTCGTCCTATAGATGGCAGGCCTAGCGTTTGACAGCGAATAATTCAAACTATGCGATAAGGCTTAAGGAAGAACGTTAAATAATAAGCACGTTCGGACTTTCAATTTGTTTCAAAATCAAGCATTCACCAATAAAAACAAAATACAAATTCTAAGATGTATCTGATGATGAATTATTACGTATTTGTTAATATAAGTATTTTGACAAATTAAAATATAATTCGAGCTTTCGGAAAGTAGGCTATCTTCAACTTCACTCAGTCTCGCGAACCCACCAATAGTTCGTTTTTGAAGATACATAGATTATCCCTTCGTGACTGTAGTCGTGCTGAACAGAAAATGTAATAATGCGAGTCTGTGGCTAATATTTTATGAATTTATACATTATGGATGCGTCAGTAAAGTGTCACATACGCCTTCTCTAGAGAGAGGGAGTAGGGCATTCACAATGTTTTCGGAACCTCGTTCGTTTATGAAGACATCTTGATAAAATGGATAACCTGACACAGTAAACAGACATACAGCTGTAGTGGTAACTAAAATATATAACTCATCCAGAAATGGTTTTTCTGTTTGTTTTAAAACTTACACGTGAACCTAAAAACATAGTGATGTCTATGTATATCAGCGTCTAATTTTGAACTGAGAGACTACAGAAAAACAAAAATTAGTCAATAGCAATCACCGCCATCTTACGGACTACCCTTCTCTGACCGAATAGTATAAAATAAACGCTACTCTTATAGCGGACCCACGACCCAAAAGTAACGTAAACCACGAATCCTCGTATTTATCGTCTAAACACGCTAACAACTACGCCACGCTCAGTTCCTGTAGATCAGCTTTCCCGCCTGTACATGTTTAAATAGTTTTTCAAGCCTACTCAAAAAGTGTTGCTGTTTATAACATAGTTTTGGTAATCAATTCGAAAAAGTGAAGCCTGGCCATCAACAGTATGTTATAGCCCAGAATTACTGGAAATGTATTGTCTGGTTAGTC
>NW_013685406.1:0-1481 GCF_000517525.1 Limulus polyphemus | reverse complement strand
AAAAACATAATTATGATGTAATAAATAGTAATAAGTAAATGGGTAAAATGCAATATTCAAATATTTTACAGTGCACATGAATGTGGTGGACAATTTGGTGCACATTTTATTAGCTAGCAGTGCTTTTCATACTTAGAGTGAGCTCCTCTGAATAGTTTTTCCTACGTATGACTGCAAAAAAAATTCAAATACTTTTTTCAAATTTGTTTGTTTTAATTTCTTTTTTAAAATTGTTTTACAATCTTCTTTTGATTTTTTTTGCAATATGTTTTAACAACCCAAAGGTACCAGGCATAGCCCAAGATAATAATTTATGAGGTTGTATGGGCACTGCAATATTGAAGGACAATATTGAAATAGTGTGTTAGTGGAAGTTTGTAGTGCACATTTTATCGGTACTAGGGGTGTCAGACAAAACACCATCTAATGTATGTAACCATTGGTAACATCAAATATGGCAGCTATCCATGTTCACATGGATCAAGATAACATCAGTAATGAAAGTTGTGTTTCCCATGCTGACAAGTCACCTTGATGCAGCACATGACTTAGCAAAAGAGTCATTATCACTAATCACATGGAATTCCTGGAACCCTTCTGATCACTGGAGGCCTGTTTATTCTCAAGCAGCAAACCAAAAGTCTAGTCCAAAGGAGTCCGGTCTGTGGAATCTGTTGGCAGATACCCACTCGACATACAGTTGCCTGATTGGAGAGGTATTTTTGACATTTAACATGAACTTTATGAAGCTCACATGCAATAGCAATACCAGAATTGGATACAACTCATCCTCCAATTCCATAGAAACTATTACCTGGTAGTTTTCATATCAGGAAACTGGTCTTGGCTTGGCCATCTACACCTCAAATGTTGTGTGTGTGGGGGGGGGGTCTATGTAAAACAATAACATATTGGGAAATCAGGTCCAGATTTTGAATTAGCAGAATGTGAAGTTGACAATAATATATATATATATATATATATATTTGACAGTAAATTGTCAAGTTTCAGTTAGGATAACAAGTCACACACATATAACGCAGCCTCCGGATGGGACCATCACCACTTATCACAGAATTAACATAAACCTAAATAAATATGAAAAAATAAACAATGGATGCAGTATGAGTTGAATGTCAAATATTTTGTGCAATCCAGAAAAATCATGGATGGTACATTAGAAATATGAATAATTCATATAAATTCTGCTTACAATATGGAATAGTATGCAACAGGGTTTAAGGACCCACACTCCATGCTATATTTTTTATATGTTGTTGGTCTGATTAGTGTAAAATCATACAATGGGTGATAGATATTAAAAATACGTTTTTATTTTTCTAAGCTCTGGAAATTTTTTTGACAGAGAGCTCTCTTTCGTGAGCTGTTCAATGACATAATACTCCAATTGAAAGAAAATGGTCTTTTGTTTCCAAATCAGGCTGATGCACAGTATATTACACAAGTATGTATTAAGTTTG
>NW_013685405.1:1359-2205 GCF_000517525.1 Limulus polyphemus | reverse complement strand
CCAGAATCCCAGTTGCATAGTTTACAGCAGTCAAAGCTTTCATATAATTGAAAGTCAAACCAATTTCCAATTTATAAAACGTTCTCCTACAAATAGTTTCACTAACATTTTCCACATATGATCTGTACATCAATTCTGGAGACCTTTTCCGGTGATTTTTGCAATCGATGCACTTCCGATTTCAACTTTAAGTTCACCCCATGAAAGTAGTTACATATTTGATGGGGACAAGATGAATCTGACTGCAGCTGACATAATGGAAGTATCATATTTTACAATTGACCTTTTTACTTTGCCAAGTTTAGCCCAAATGTCAACACTATGCGGAAGATGTACATTTTCCATCGTGGTGGTTTCTCATCTGGCAATGTGTCTTTGTGCAAGGCCTCTACTTGTCTCAATTGGAAATGGCGACATAACAAAGCCATTTTTTGTATTGAATCTCCACTCAATGTCTTCTGCATTCTGCAAATGTCATGACAAAGGTTTAAGCTGGACATCATCTCACTCTTAACAATGCATTTTTGGTAATCGATAAGCATGTCCATAAGTTGATTTGGATCTGCTGGGAAAATAATTTTGCAAATGTTTGCAATCACTACTGACACAAAGGAAACCATCTGCGTGTGATATGGAATATCTTTTATTGATATTTCTTTACCAGGTGTTCCTTGTCGAACTTCACTGCTTAGAAAATAGGAATAATGTGAAGAATTCATAGAAAATGCTGCCTGTAGCTCACTCAGTTTTTGAATCTCGTACATCAGTGGTTTGCTTGAGCAAGTCTTGGTTCCCTCAATCACAGAATCTGGAAGCTCAACATAATTCCCTTGTGTTTCTAATCTT
>NW_013685405.1:0-635 GCF_000517525.1 Limulus polyphemus | reverse complement strand
TACCTTTTTACTTTGCCAAGTTTAGCCCAGATGTCAACGTGCTGTAATGCTTCCCTAATAGTCATGTACATTTTCCTTCGTGGTGGTTTCTCATCTGGCAATGTGTCTTTGTGCAAGGCGACATAACAAAGCCATCAACACATTTTTTTTTGTATTGAATCTCCACTCGATGTCTTCTGCATTCTGCAAATGTCATGACAAAGGTTTAAGCTGGACATCATCTCACTCTTAACAATGCATTTTTGGTAATCGATAAGCATGTTCATAAGTTGATTTGGATCTGCTGGGAAAATAATTTTGCAAATGTTTGCAATCACTACTGACACAAAGGAAACCATCTGCTTGTATTATGGAATATCTTTTATTGATATTTCTTTACCAGGTGTTCCTTGTCGAACTTCACTTCTTAGACAATCGGAATAATGTGAAGAATTCATAGAAAATGCTGCCTGTAGCTCACTCAGTTTTTGAATCTCGTACATCTGTGGCTTGCACGAGCAAGTCTTGATTCCCTCAATCACAGAATCTGGAAGCTCAACATAATTCCTTTGTGTTTCTAATCTTCATGTATTCTGTAACTTTGAATCAGGCTTTTGACCCTTTTTGTGTTTCATGTTTCTCTTCTACGCTTTTGC
>NW_013685404.1:0-1482 GCF_000517525.1 Limulus polyphemus | reverse complement strand
GCTAATAGACAGTTCTGAAAACAAACTCTTCAACTGTGTGTCCCATGAAAAGTTCCGTTGTTAGTGTTAATAAATACAAGACTTATAGTCGTTAGTTTTTGTGTATTTTGTCTTGGAAGATACATATTTTTACCAAAAATAAATAAATAAAAGCAAAACAAATAAACAAACTAGATTATAAAGAGATGTAATTCCAGACTTTCGATTTCGTTTTTAAAAAATGACAACTCGGTGATCACAACAGAAGGAAATTAACATGTTTATCTATCGTTCTGTTTGTACTAAAATATGTTTATTACTTTGATGAAGTAATCAAAGTTTGTTGACCTGCCCTGTCTTAAATTCATATCTTGGAGTGTTTTGTTACATGTAATTAGGGTAATTATTATGATATTTGCCATTTTGTAATTGGTGCTTTGTAATAAATATAATTAATATGTTGATTATTCATGTAGTTCCAAGTTTCACTGGTAGATGTAGTGTTTTGAATGACCTAAACATTGAATAAAACAATAGACACATGGATGACATTAAAGAGTGTTCTATTAATTTGCTTTCGTGTGTAAACGAGTTGACATTAAAGTGTTGTAAGTAATCAGAGTGAAAGAGGGCTAGGTAATTAGAATTAAATATGGTTAGATAATCAGACTTCAAACTAAATAGTAATGGGAAGAAATATCATGTGAGAACAATTGGAGTATAGAGTCTTTATGTAGTCTGTTTAGTGAGTCATTGTTGGAATATATTTATACAGAGCAAGCAGAAAAAAGAACAGTTGATAGTGTTCACTAAATAGGTAGATGATAAAACCTTTTGATAGTGTTCACTAAATAGGTAGATGATAAAACCTTTTGATAGTGTTCACTAAATAGGTAGATGATAAAACCTTTTGATAGTGTTCACTAAATAGGTAGATGATAAAACCTTATTCCGTATAATCATATTTAAGTTCTGCCAGTTATTACAGTGGTTTGATTGATACAATGTTATACATATTTCGAACAGTGGTGTTTGTCCGAGCGTCCGTCTGTCTCCCGTTTGAAAGAGACTGTTATCGTTAACTTCTGATCAAAGTAAGCTACCAGCTTCGATCTGAACTAAAACTTGTAATTAATACAATTACTTTAGTATACCAGTCTAATTAGGAATGTGATAATAATTAGAATGTATTAGTACATAAGTGGGGGTACTCTCGCTGTCCTGAATGCTTTCGTCCGTAATCCCAATAATATCTCTCGAGATTCGGCCAACTTAGAAGATTTATGTTAATCCTAAATCCACATACTAAGCTAAAAATGGCAATAATCCTCGTGGTAAAATATATGCATAATAGATATAATGTATGTATATATATATTAAACATTTTATCCAGTTCTGTTAGAAAAACTAGTATTAAAGGAGGAATTGAATAGCTTCATTTCATAAAACTGTGGACTGTTTTACGTGTTTGTATTGTCCTTTTTATGTGGACTGTTGTACATG
>NW_013685403.1:0-1482 GCF_000517525.1 Limulus polyphemus | reverse complement strand
AGTAGCTTTGCACGAAAAACAAAGTGAAGATACGCCAATACTTGAATGTTGATGAGTATCATTCACAAACAAAAAACTACTTATTCAACTTTATCTATATATAGCCCCATTAATGGCTTATAACGCTAAAATTCGAGTTCCGATACTCGTGGTATGAGCTTAACAACAAACAAATATATATTTACGTGAGATATATCAAACATTTAAGTGTTAGAAGTTTTTGGTTTCTCGGTTGAAGTGCTCAAGCGTTACTTCACTTTTATTAAAACCCCCTAGTGGCGGACTTACAACATTAGAAACCGGGTATTGATACCCGTGGGGGGTAGAGCATTGTGTAGCATTGTGCTTAAATACAAACAAACAAATTCACGGCATAGTAAAATTGTTGAAGTACATTTAATGGATTGGTGCAACCATATTACTTTGTAGTAGGCACTTATTAAGTAGACTGGTACACTTCTCTCTGATCATCAGACTTGCGATAAGCAGTACATTTAATGGATTGGTGCAACCATATTACTTTGTACTAGGCACTTATCAAGTAAACTGATACACTTCTCTCTGATCATCAGACTTGCGATAAGCTGGAAATTGCTAAAACTTTTTAAACTACTTGATTGGATAAGAAAGTGTTGTTGACGAGCCGAAAGATTCCATTTTGGATTGTGGTATCTAGACAGTGAGATTAATATGATGATGTTCAAGGCGAATTCTACAATATACTTATCACTATTAGCAGAAGAATAAGAAGAGTTTCAGAATGGAAATAAGTAAGTGGATCATCAGAATTATACAATATTCTGTCGTTGTAATTCCTATTATTATAATTAATTTATGAAATATCAAAATAAAATCATAATTATTCTAAGCGACTGAAGTAATAGGTACTAAAGCTATTTGTAGCCGTTCATAATTTTGAGCTACTGATCAGAGGGAAGTCAGCCAGTCAGAACCATCCCAAAACTTGCCATCCAGGCTAAATGATTGACTGTTGCTCTTTTAACGCACCTACAGCTTAAAGTGCGGGAAATATATTGAGGTATCACACGAATTCGAATCCAGCTTGCTAGCTCCGAGATCCAGGGTTCTAACAACAGCGCTAACCCGCGCTCTTCGTGTCCCGAAAGCTTTATGTCGTGAAAAGCTACGCAATGGGCTATTTGCACTCTGACGATCGTGGGGAATCGAACCTTAGATTTTAGCGTTATAAGTCCGTAACTTATCAGTGTCTTACGGAGAAGATATCTCTGAATTTGAAAAACAAACATTATTGACAATATTTGTGTGAAAGAGCTGTGTAATTACATTTTTACGCTCGTAATATATATATATATATATATATATATAACATATTGTATTGGTACATCCTTAAAAACGGAACATGAAACATGGTAAACACATTATTAATTTTAAGAAAAAGTTCCCCCTTCTGTTGAGATTACTAAACTCCAATCTATCCTTATACACCATCATATAAAAGAA
>NW_013685402.1:0-1482 GCF_000517525.1 Limulus polyphemus | reverse complement strand
ACACTTGACCAAAACCTAACAAAGCACATCTGTGTAGACACTGTACACAACCAACACTAGACCAAAACCAAACAAAGCACATGTGTGTAGACCCTGTACACAACCAACACTAGAGGTTTGAGATCAATAACAGGATGCTAATCCCCTGTTTTCTTGAGAACAATGAACAGATGAGAATAAAATCCCAGAGATGGAAGAAACATTTGTTTTATAATGTCCATTTGCATGTGATCCAAAACCACCTCTGAGAATTGCTGGCAAGAAAGTTGATCCTGAGGAGGAAGGAAAGCAATGGGAACTGGAAATAATGGAGGAGGAGGAGGAGGAGTGAAAAACAAAGAAACAGTCCTTCTGCTAGCACTTGAAGAACCCAAGTATCTACAGCAAAAGAGCCCCACAGATGAGCAAATCTGGCAATCCTAGCTTCCACGGGGCCAGATCCCAAGGATAGGTGATCTGATGACTCGAAGCTGAAACACAGGAAGTTGGAACAGGTAGAGAAGAGGACTCTGGAGAGTGAGACACAGGAATAGGAACAGGGGAGGATTGGGAAAGAAACAAGAGAAGAAATAGAGGAATGTTGATGCACAGCCTCCATCCAATATCATGTAGATAAAAGCAGACAAATTCACATGTGACAAAAGGGCATCCCTGCTAAGGAGATTCGAACAACAAAGCAACCATGTATGGAGGGACAAAGCCGATGAACATAAATGCTCCAACACGGAGAAAAGAAGGACATGTGTATCTGTTTAGAACCCCTCAGAGGAATGATGGATAGCTTCAAAAAGGAGGTGGACAGATGAAAAATAATAGGATAGTCATTAAGGTAAGAAGATGATGAAAGATCTTGGCAGAGAAAAAATGAAGGGTAGCAGAAGGATCAGAACACCATGCCTGAATCAGTGACTCCAAGGTCTGAAAATCAAGAAATGGAAGCACCGACCTAAGGTAAGCCAAAGCATGTGAATCTAGGCATCCTGGCACCCATACCCAGTTGGGTAAGGAATTGTTTAGCATGGACACAAATATCTGGGGGGGAAAAATGAAATGACATGACAACAAACTTAAAGTTGTCAAAAAGTAGCAAAAAGTTAAAGTAAACACAAAAACATGACGAAGTGAGCAAAAATTTTGTACAACTGCACTCATTAATGCCAAATCAAGAAATGCTGATAGTGCTCTACAGTATAGAGGGAGTCAGCTGCACTACGAGTGTGTTTTGCACTCCTATTGTTGGAGAATTGTTGCATGCTACAGCGTAGCTACACCACATGTAAACATATGAGGGTAGGTGGGACTAACAAGGCTAGTGGTGAGCAAAAATTGCACACATAGAGGGCAGAACAAATTGAGAAAAGCTATCATGTGAGTAGAGGTAAGGTATCATATCGGAAATAGCAATAACCAAAAACACTAATTCTGAGTAATTAACTGTTGATGTAAACAAAAATAGCAACAATCAGAAACACTTAATTCTGA
>NW_013685401.1:0-1482 GCF_000517525.1 Limulus polyphemus | reverse complement strand
ATATATATATATATATATACATTATTAATCATTAGGGTCAATTTTACAGCTGTTGTTTACCTGCACAAACTAGGTAAATCATTCTCAGTTATTTGTGTTTATTTTTATTTAGCACATCACAAAACGAGTACTTACTAATTACACGCTTAGGGCAAATTTCAGGTGCTTTGTAGTCCTCAGTACCATTGTAACTGGCTGCAGAAGCTGTTTCTGTGCTATTAGTACTAATATGAAGACCCAAAAGTTCACACTCGGGAAGCCTGAAGTATAATATTTGTTTACATACATATTAAAATTATATTAGGTCCTGAAAGTCATGTAGACATTCTTAAATATAATGATTAGCTGAAATATGGTTGTGCGTCATAAAGTTTGCTATTAAAGTCATTTCAAGGATTCTCATAGTTCATTAGATATGTGTAAATAGAGCTCAGAGTTTCCCTTTAATAAAAAAAATCAGTGGAGTCTATCATCAGATATGAATTATAGCAAAAAATTTTATTTTTTGTTGCTTAGTTAGGTTAGTGATAATTAAACTTGATAGTCTGGTCTGATAGGGAGTCACATGCATAACAAGTATGTGTGGCATTCTCATTAGTGGAGAGTTGTTGCATTATGATTTGCATGAGAGAAACATTTGAATGAGAGGCAGAAGCCTTGTGGCATGCTTAAGATTGTTTTGCAGATAGAGGGCAGCACTGAATGAGAATAGCTATTTATGTGAGGGGAGGTAAGTACCTATTGGAACTACATTTTCAGTATAGGAAAATAACTTTCCTTTAATACATGAACAACATAGACTTCTAAAGAGATGATAAGGCCTTGGTCATGTATTGCATGCTTTGAAAGTGAAACTCATAAAAACTTTAAATATATATATATATAGAGAGAGAGAGAGATAGAGAATTGGGCAGATGTAAAGGTTAAACAAAAGGCTGAAAACTAATTTATTTTAGTGTTTAAATGAATGCTTTTTTTATGGACTGGATGGATCTATGTTCATTACTTGTATAGGAGTCATACTTAGTCATTTGTGTGGTCGTTTACATTCATGATCGTGGGCAAAAGCAGATGTCACAGTAGTGTGTGTTCTTCTTGTAATCCATGCATGGATCAGTATTGAAAAAACATTTTGCCACTAACCATTTATGCTTTTATCTTGAAGGCTATACAGACTAAAATAATTCCTACCAAGTTGTTGGTTGGATCACAAGCATTTGTTATTATTCCTCCATTTTCTTTTACAGTCACTGCTTCCTGCTATTCTCACTGTTCAGCATTAGCTTATAGTGATTCATAGGTAACTTATGTTGCCCTGAAGTGAAAGTTCTTCAAAAACATTGTGAAATCGTTTGAGCCTTCGTTTTAATAATTATAAACTATAAATTGTGTGTGATGGTAACATCTAAACTGGAATTGTCCTAGTTTTCACCATCATACAATAGTGATATTTGTATACATTGTAGCTTATCTTATATTAAC
>NW_013685400.1:0-1482 GCF_000517525.1 Limulus polyphemus | reverse complement strand
TGGTTATGAAGTCGGTCTCAGAGTTTGAGCTCGGGTTGAAGGAGTTAAATGTTAATAATTAATTAATGTGTACACTTATCATTCTTGCACACTGTCCTACAAATTAAGTCCCAATATGTCTTTATTTTAAAGTAGAGAATACTGAAATTCAATTTTGCATTCAATAAAATTTTGTTTGTATACTTTTTAGAACATGATGCTTCAAAGTTTGTTATTCTCTTGACAAGTACGTTAAATAAGACTTTCTTAAATTATTGAATATTCACTAAACTAAAATGTAAACACAAAGTAAATTTCATTATACAAATATTTACTATACAAAATTAGTCATTTATGTACATCCAAATTCTTCCAACTGTCACATAATTAGCACATTTTACTCTTTCTGATTACTGAACTAAAATGATGGATCAGTTATTCAAAACACAATATGATGCTAAATAAGTAAACTTTGAATTGAAAGAATGCTTTAATAAACCTAATTTAGCCATTACTTCTAAATTCTTAAACTCTTGTACATATTATGCCCTTTATATATAACATTTTTGATAAAAAAAATCAAGTTAATCTTAAGCATACCAGTTTTTTCTCCATTTTCCTCTTGATATCCCTTGCTAAAGCAAAAAAAGCCTCTTCTACATTTATACTAGCCTTTGCACTAGTCTCCATAAATTTCAATCCATATTCAATAGCAAGCTGTTAAGAAAAACTGAAATTAAAACAATACCTTCAACCACAATGCATTTATAACAGAGTCTAAAAGAATATTTTAAATGTTGTCCTTTCTTCCTTTAATAAAAATGTTTGTGCCATGTTTTTTTCTTTCATTTCACTTGGGTATTGATGAAAGTATCAAAAAAATATATATATATTACAAACACATACATTATACACACATTATATATATACACACACATACATACACACACATTTAAAAAAAAGAAAGTTTTTGCTATGCTATCAAAGAAAGAGTAATTTCATACATGTTCTTAAAATACAAAAGATACACCATACACAAATGTAGCTTACTCTATGTGCATTAAAAAGCATTTACTGAATACAATGTATAAAGAAATAACATACTTGTTCTCCTCTTTCTTTGGACACTTGTCGTCTGTCATTTATATCACACTTATTACCAAGTACCATCTTTTCTACATCAGCAGAAGCATGCTACAAACAAGGAGACACAAAATTCGAAAAAATTAAAATACTATAAATAATAACAGGCTTGACCAAGCAATTATATATGAGTGATACACAATATTTTGCTAAATCCATGTCACACAAATGTGATTCACAGTACTTTAAATTTGTAAGGAGCTATTTGAGTCTGGTTTGTAAGGCTTATTCTTTAGCTTTTGTTATGGTTCTAAAATAATGTTTAGGCAGAAAAAAACTTACTCGTATACAAATGTATTATAAAAAATACAAAAATTGATTTTATATATATATATATATATATATATATTACAAAACACT
>NW_013685399.1:0-1482 GCF_000517525.1 Limulus polyphemus | reverse complement strand
ACTACCTACAAGTTATTTTCCAATTTACCACTCACTCCAGCAGCTAGTCTTCTTCCCACGTTTACAGTATACAAACCACTACCTACAACTTATTTTCTAATTTACCTCTCCAGCAGCTAATCTTCCTCCCCACTTTTACAGTATAAACCCACTACCTACAAGTTATTTTCCAATTTACCACTCACTCCAGCAGCTAGTCTTCTTCCCCACTTTTACAGTATAAACCCACTACCTACAAGTTATTTTCCAATTTACCACTCACTCCAGCAGCTAGTCTTCCTTCCCACTATTACAATATACAACCCACTACCTACAAGTTATCTTCTAGGCTTTGGCTATAGATATATATATATATACATATCTACAAGCAAGTCATGCTTCCCATTTTTACTGTGCACACCTTTTTACTTAAGGTTCATATGGTCGAGATTTGCTTTACACATCCATCTGCCTAACAGTCAATTTCCCTTGTTTTACTGTATATGACCAATGCATTCTCTAATCATATTATTTAAGTTTGTTTCCTGTGGCCAAATTTTAACTAGTCATATTCTCAAGTCTATATATACACTCTGCTCCTTGCCATCCACATACCTTTGGTTTACTTCATATCCTAATACTCCCCAGTCATAAGTTCCATGTACTCGCCGTTCAAACTGTCTATGGTTTCTATATACAACCAATTACTTGCCGGTATAAAAGTGTCTACAAATTTCAACAGTCTAAGGTTTCTAAGTACAACCAATTTGTTGTCAATCATTTCACTTAATGCATCTATGGTAGTGGAAAAAAAAATCTTGCATCACCCAATTGTTTTCACACACATTGGTTCCTGTAATTTTTTATGAGATTGTTTGTGTATAGTGGAAGTGTCAGAACTAGTGTAAAACGGCTAGGGTCATTGTGTGGTGTAGGCTAACTCCTATTTCATTCATCCCAACACATATATGCATCTTTATTAACAAACCATCCGTGAAGAACGTATTATAACAGATGATCAACAAATACTTGGCAATGAGTAAGAAAACCTAGATTTAAAGTTTAAAGCTAACGACACTAATTTAATTGACAAAAAGTGGTCACAGAGTCTGTTTCTTGTTTTAATATATTGACGCGCCCTCCAGGACTTGATAACTACTTGATATCGCCGTGACAGAGAATGCATGAGGAATTGAATGTAGGCAGAGGTGTGTTTCATGATGCTATACGCGGATTAGGACTTCCTACAGATCCAAGGTGCTTTCCGATTTTTTTCTCGTACTTTGTTACTCACGAGGCAGAGTCGTCCTGGAATGTGCACTGGTCAACTTCACCGAAGTAATCCAGAATTGTTGGCTTTAGTTAGAACTCGAGGATATCGATGTACTTGTCGGCATTGACAGTGCATTTTACAAAATACAGGCTTCCCCACACCCAGGCCGGAGATGTATCCCCTTATCACCTGACCCTACGGATACTTCACAGTTACATTCAAACACGCTG
>NW_013685398.1:0-1483 GCF_000517525.1 Limulus polyphemus | reverse complement strand
AAAGATGTTCCCAAATAGTAAAATTACATCCAAGTTCTCTTGCGGAGAGAAAAAATGTACATATATGGCTTGTTTTGGATTACTCCCATATATCAAGTCAAATTTGTATCAAAAGCTTGAGAAAAATACAAACTTTGTGCTCTTGTACAATGAATCCTTAAATGATAAAAACCAAAAGTACCAACTTGATGTGTACCTTTGGTACTTTGACTCAGGAAAAAAATCTTGTGATGACTAGATTTCTCAATTCTGCATTTCTCAGCCACCAAGGGATAATGATCTCTTAAGCCATTCCTTATAGCTGACAAAATAGCTTAATCTTAGTAATCTTTTGCAAATAGGGATGGATAGTCCAAATTTTAACTGGTTATTCCATGAGAAATTAAAATCAGAGTTAAAAACTAAAAATTTGGACCCATCTTTAATGAACCTTGGGTGTTGTAAGCTTATGCAATCAAGAAAATGCACCTGTTGCACAAAGAGCAATTGAAATTATTCCAAATTTTCAAACATACATCAAAATAGTTGAAGCCAAATCAAACTTTTACACAGTACCAAAATGTCAAGCATTTAATACTGTGAAGTCTGCAACAAATGATCTACATTTTATGTTTCGATAATAAAAATTGACTTGTGCAATGTGGAAAATATCGAATTGGCTAAATATGTCAATATCAGTTTTTGTCCAAAAGAAAATATGAAAGTATTGATTGCCACAGAGAGAGCAAAGGATAAGATTGCATTTTGCAATGAGAGTTTGTCTGTTTTGATCTGTTTAATTAAGAAATTGCTAGTGAAATGTCCGTTGAAATACTCATTTACTTTTATTGTCACCTTTTTTTCTCCTCTAAAAATGGCCACAAATGTTATGGATAGTAAGGCTTGTTTTCAGCATGTACTGTCCATTCTTTTCAGTTTGAAATTTCTCAAAGCAGAAGAATGTAATCACTTAATCAAACAATTTGACTTTTTATTTCTGGTTCTGAAGCCAAATTCCCACATCTTCAAGGATTTTACCACAAAATCGGTAGGCTTGACTGTTTTAATTTGTTAAAACACATGAGCCAAGCTACAGATCGAGTTCTTATGGCATGTTGTAAAATTCATTTTGATACTTTCTCATCCCCAAGCAACTATTGGAAGAGGCTTTTCTGTGAATGAAGAATTAATGCTTCAAAGCATGAAGGATTTCTCCCTTGTTGGTCAGTGGTGAATCTGTGATTGTGTGCAGTCAGTTGGAGGTATTCTGGAAAACTTAATTTTGTGGATATTGCAAAACTTAAGGCTAATTCCCAGAAATTTGAAAAATATATAGCATCCTTAATTGAGACTGCTGATGATCTTGCTGACAAAGTGGAAAAACAGGGCAATATGACTGATTTGGCAATATCAAATAGTTTTAGGAAAATAGCAAAAGAAAAGTATTTTGAGTTAAAAATTTGGCATAAAGAAATTTCAGAGATGGTTGAAAAGCCAAAGAATT
>NW_013685397.1:1740-2378 GCF_000517525.1 Limulus polyphemus | reverse complement strand
TTGCATGTAAATACGCAAGTATGCAACGAACGTTCATACAAAATTTGGAGATGATCCGTCCAAATGGAACGACGTACTGGTACAAAACGCAAAACCTTCCATAACTCCTTTAAAACAAACAGTAGGAAGGTAAAACTCTGCATATTACTACGCAACGTTAAAGTGTACCTACATACCAAATTTGGTGAAGAATCATCAATTTAGGACCCTCTGGTAACAAGAAATCGAAAAACAATCAGTAACAAAAAGCTTCACTGCAGTACACATACGCTTTCAGAAAAAACAATAAAAGAGTAACATAAAACGACCACAAAAGTCGAAAAAATGATAATAGAAGGCTAGAATTTTGCATGTAAATACGCAAGTATGCAACGAACGTTCATACAAAATTTGGAGATGATCCGTCCAAATGGAACGACGTACTGGTACAAAACGCAAAACCTTCCATATCTCCTTTAAAACAAACAGTAGGAAGGTAAAACTCTGCATATTACTACGCAACGTTAAAGTGTACCTACATACCAAATTTGGTGAAGAATCATCAATTTAGGACCCTCTGGTAACAAGAAATCGAAAAACAATCAGTAACAAAAAGCTTCACTGCAGTACACATACGCTTTCAGAAAAACCAATAAAAG
>NW_013685397.1:0-845 GCF_000517525.1 Limulus polyphemus | reverse complement strand
CCTTTAAAACAAACAGTAGGGTAGTAATATGCAGAGTTTTACCTTCCTACTGTTTGTTTTAAAGGAGATATGGAAGGGTGTACTTACATACCAAATTTGGTGAAGAACTATTTCTTGTTACCAGAGGGTCCTAAATTGATGAAAAAACAATCAGTAACAAAAAGCTTCACTGCAGTACACATACGCTTTCAGAAAAACCAATAAAAGTCTAACATAAAACGACCACAAAAGTCGCAAAAATGATAATAGAAGGCTAGAATTTTGCATGTAAATACGCAAGTATGCAACGAACGTTCATACAAAATTTGGAGATGATCCGTCCAAATGGAACGACGTACTGGTGCAAAACGCAAAACCTTCCATATCTCCTTTAAAACAAACAGTAGGAAGGTAAAACTCTGCATATTACTACGCAACGTTAAAGTGTACCTACATACCAAATTTGGTGAAGAATCATCAATTAAGGACCCTCTGGTAACAAGAAATCGAAAAACAATCAGTAACAAAAAGCTTCACTGCAGTACACATACGCTTTCAGAAAAACCAATAAAAGTCTAACATAAAACGACCACAAAAGTCGCAAAAATGATAATAGAAGGCTAGAATTTTGCATGTAAATACGCAAGTATGCAACGAACGTTCATACAAAATTTGGAGATGATCCGTCCAAATGGAACGACGTACTGGTGCAAAACGCAAAACCTTCCATATCTCCTTTAAAACAAACAGTAGGAAGGTAAAACTCTGCATATTACTACGCAATGTTAAAGTGTACCTACATACCAAATTTGGTGAAGAATCATCAATTAAGGACCCTCTGGTAACGAAAAATCTAAAAACAATCA
>NW_013685396.1:0-1483 GCF_000517525.1 Limulus polyphemus | reverse complement strand
AACTGTTAACTTGACACTAATCTATTTACTTACCTAGTGCCTTACCCGTACTGTATTCTTTCCTCTCTCAGGATAGTGAATGGGTAGCTACAGCTGCTAACTTGACACTAATCGATTTACTTATCTAGTGCCTTACCCGTAATGTATCCTTTCCTCTCTCAGGATAGTGATAAGTGCCATCATTATTCTGTTACAGTCAACATAAAGAGGTTAGTATGTTGACTAAAGTTGCCAACGATAACAATGTAATGTAGTGGACTAAAATGTCTCGGTTACTGTCAGTAAAATGATGTTTGGATTGTTCAACAAACATCAGGACCTATGAATGCTGCTATAAACAAATGATGGGTCTGGATACAGAGTTACATGTACAACAGATATAGGGCATGTGAGAATAGCTGTCTTCAAGTATCTTAGCCATCAGAATTAAAAACATTTTTGTTTGCTGCACAAAGTAAGAAGTTTAATACAACATTTTCATAAGGTACGCTTTCTAAAAGTGTTTTTGTTTTTGTTTTGTGAATCATCAGGTTTTTGACCTTACATGTTTTGTTAGCATTATGAATTTATGTTATAAAAGATATGTCTATAACTATGTTGAAAAATTTGCAAACGCTTGACTTCTGGGGGGCAAAATGTCTAGGCTTAAACTGAAAAATAACAGAAGTTAAACTCAAAATTCAAACATAACAGACGAATTAAACTCAAAATTAAAACATAACAGACAAGTTAAACTCAAAATTAAAACATAACAGACAAGTTAAACTCAAAATTAAAACATAACAGACAAATTAAACTCAAAATTAAAACATAACAGACAAGTTAAACTCAAAATTAAAACATAACAGACAAGTTAAACTCAAAATTAAAACATAACAGACAAGTTAAACTCAAAATTAAAACATAACAGACAAGTTAAACTCAAAATTAAAACATAACAGACAAGTTAAACTCAAAATTAAAACATAACAGACAAGTTAAACTCAAAATTAAAACATAACAGACAAGTTAAACTCAAAATTAAAATATAACTGACAAGTTAAACTCAAAATTAAAATATAACTGACAAGTTAAACTCAAAATTAAAACATAACAGACGAATTAAATTCAAAATTAAAACATAACAGACGAATTAAATTCAAAATTAAAACATAACAGACGAATTAAATTCAAAATTAAAACATAACAGACGAATTAAACTCAAAATTAAAACATAACAGACAAGTTAAACACACAAAACTGAAAGTTAAGCTTTTGAATAAATAGTTAAGCATTAGTACAATAAAATTTCTAAAAATGGACTACTGTAATAATAGTAGTAGTAGAATATGAACCAAAGGTTTGTTACAGATCTAATTTAAGGATTTCTACACACACACACACTGTCAACTAGTTGCATGCAGTGTTGTAAGTTTAGTTGTTTTACACACCACACACTGTCAACTAGTTGCATGCAGTGTTGTAAGTTTAGTTGTTTTACACA
>NW_013685395.1:0-1483 GCF_000517525.1 Limulus polyphemus | reverse complement strand
AATTAGTCATCTTACTGAAGTGTGGGTAATATTGTATTAGTCATCTCACTGAAGTGTGGGTAATATTGAATCAGTCATCTTACTGAAGTGTGGGTAATATTCAATTAGTCATCTTATTGAAGTGTGGTAATATTGAATTAGTCATCTTACTGAAGTGTGGGTAATATTGAATTAGTCATCTTACTGAAGTGTGGGTAATATTTTATTAGTCATCTTACTGAAGTGTGGGTAATATTGAATTAGTCATCTTACTGAAGTGTGAGTAATATTGAATTAGTCGTATTACTGAAGTGTGGGTAATATTGAATTAGTTATGTTACTGAAGTGTGGGTAATATTGTATTAGTCATCTTACTGAAGTGTGGGTAATATTGCATTATAATGAATTTTTTAAAAAACACCTCTTCACACGTTCATATATGTTTTTATTGGAGCTAGCTTTCGACCCGGACCAGGCATAATTAGCTACTTAAAATACAGTTGTACATATTAAAGTTTAAGATTACAACACTGTGCGTCTTACGAGATTCCTATTGATACTGTTGAAAGGAATGTTTTAAACGAACCATTACACATACGTTATAATGAACCCATAACACATACGTTGTAATGAACTCTTAACACATACGTTATAATGAACCCATAACACATACGTTGTAATGAACTCTTAACGCATACGTTATAATGAACACATAACACCATCTTCTGTATGTACCGTAACACATACGTTATAATGAACACATAACACCATCTTCTGTATGAACCATAACACGTACGTTATAATGAACACATAACAACATATTCTGTATAAACCATAACACATACGTTATAATGAACACATAACACCATATTCTGTATAAACCATAATACATATGTTATAATGAACACATAACACCATCTTCTGTATGAACCATAACACATACGTTATAATGAACACATAACACCATATTCTGTATGAACCATAACACATACGTTATAATGAACACATAACACCATATTCTGTATGAAATCAATTGTTTGGAACATCGATACATTGTAAGAAGCCACCATAAATTTTTGTGCTTTCTCTGTAAAACTATTTCTCCAAATGAAAACAGAAAAAATAAAACTATTTCTCCATAATATCCATACATTGTAAGAAGCCACCATAAACAGTGAAAACACAACAAATAAAACTATTTCTGTTAGCTTTCTAACACAAAAATTACATAATAACATTTTACAATAACCATGTCAGAGCTCTGTTGTACTTGTACAATGTAATTTTTTCAAATCCCTTTTCAAACTGTTACGATTTCAACACCGTTGTTTCTTAAACTTTTATGATTATAATAAAAGAAGCCACCATAAACAGTGAAAACACAAAAAATAAAACTATTTCTCTATAATAGCCATACATTGTAAGAAGCCACCATAAACAGAAAACACAAAATTAGAAACTATTTCTCCATAATATCCATACATTGTAAGAAGCCACCATAAAC
>NW_013685394.1:0-1483 GCF_000517525.1 Limulus polyphemus | reverse complement strand
AGTAGTACTAGTACTAACTTCTACTACTTTCTGTGTGACACAAAACCCTGTATCTGTTTCTTGTTGTTGTTGTTTTTCATTTATTGTAAGCAGTTGTACAATTGAAAAGTTATTTCATGCAACAGACGAGGTAATTCAACAAGCACACGAGTTTAATGAAGAGATCTGTGGTAATATGTGACAAGTATTTAAAATACTTATATCAAAACATAAATCATCCTTGGTAAAACTTCAGACCAGACTCATCAGTTGTAACGTAAAAACTAGGTTAACGTTTTCTGAGAACATTTTGTAAATACAGAATTTTGAAATTAGTATACTAAAACGCAGGTGCACATAATATTTGTCATTAGTTGTGTTAATGCAAACGTTTGCATCCAAAGAATAACATGGTTTTCATACCAATAGTGTGCATTGCACACTTTGTGTGACACATTTTTTAGCTGTGACAATGTCCTGACCACTAAAACATTGCTTCCTATGGCAATGCATGTGACAGTGACAAAGCATAAGTCTGATCGGTATGTGGTTCAAATTGACCTTATTTTGACGGGTCTCAGATTCAAGCCGAAGGGTTATTAAGTTACCCATAGTTGTGCTCGCATGGTGAAAAGTGTTTATCTCGGCAATATGGCAAGATTCCGTTCATTTTGTTTAAACAAATTGTTATTAAGTATTCGAATACAACTCCCGAAACAAGAAACACAAGTTTTTTTTGGCAAAAAGCTGGTGCAGCCACTGATCTATGTTTTAAAACCCTGAATTTGTGTCAGGGTAAAGATAATTGAGTTACATTACATAGAAACAATAATATTATGAAGTACTTTTACAAGGATATATATCTATACAATGAGTTCTGTCAAACAGTTTTCTTGTGCCGGATGTCCAGAAACTAGTTTTATGTTGTATTATTTTTGGGTTTGATTTTATAATTAACAGGTTTCTAAGAAATTGATTCCCATTATATAATTGAAAAGTAACAAAGATTTAATTGTCATCAGGGTGTTTGTGGGGATTTTAAAATTGTAGTTTAAATTGAAAAAACGTTAAATATTAATGAAATGTCTAAAAAAATATATTTTGCACTATCATTATTGTACTTTTTGTTTTTCATTGGTTAAGCCTAGAAGGCTTCAGAAATCAGACTTAGTGAAAACACAGTTGTTGTTTTTTCCAGGATTTATACTAATTATATTTTAAAACACTTGATAAAGCTCCAAATTTCTGTTTTTTTTTTCCAGGGTTTACATTAATTATATTTTAAAACACTTGCTGTACCTCCAAATTTCTGTTTTTTTTTTCCAGGGTTTACATTAATTATATTTTAAAACACTTGCTATACCTCCAACTTTCTGAGTATTTTTTTTTCTAGGGTTTATATTAATTATATTTTAAAACACTTGATAAAGCTCCAACTTTCTGTGTTTTTTTTTTTTTTCAGGGTTTATATTAATTATATTTTTAAAACACTTGCTATTGCTCC
>NW_013685393.1:1644-2342 GCF_000517525.1 Limulus polyphemus | reverse complement strand
GTTTTCCACTTCGTCCCAACTGAAATGTCCTGGACCGTGATAACGCCAAAGCCTATTGGCATGCACCACTTTTGGTTTACCTCGCCGACCACATTTTATCCGGAAATTCACGTCTGAGAGACGATCCACTATGCCATATGGGCCTTTCCATGGAGAAGACAACTTAGGAGACTTCCCTTTAGTCTTCCTGGGATTATACAACTACACCTTGTCTCCTGGTTCAAAGCTGACTTCAGTAGATCTCTTATCATAAGTTAACTTCATCGAATCAGCAGACGTTTTCAAGTTTGTTCGCACTTGATGGTGAATATCATCCATCCTTTCTGATAACACTTTCACAAACTCTGAAGCATTTTCAGGCAACTCTTCATAAGGTGGACGTCCCTTATGCTTGGGTCCCTTTTTAGCACTACATGTATTGCATGTCCTGCACCATTGTTCCACATCTCGCCTCATACCTATCCAGTAAAATCTTTGTCGTAGATGACTCAATGTCTTCCTAATTCCGAGATGTCCTCCTGTTAAATTATCATGGGATCGACGCAGCACAACTTCCCGTAACTTCCTCGGTATAACTGTTTGCCAAGTCGTCACTTTCCCATTTGTAGTTTCCCATCTCCGGACAAGAATACCATTTTCAAGCTTCAACTGGTCCCATAGTGCTTTGTCATGGGGCTTAGACTAGACACCTTCTCCCG
>NW_013685393.1:0-785 GCF_000517525.1 Limulus polyphemus | reverse complement strand
CATTCTCAAAGCTGAGTAGAGTTTCTTCTTCGACGGTGGCTTCTTCAGGTGGCACGTCATCAGCAGCATCATTCGTTCCGTTGTCCACTTCGTCCCAACTGAAATGTCCTGGACCGTGATAACGCCAAAGCCTGTTGGCATGTACCACTTTTGGCTTACCTCGCCGACCACATTTTATCCGGAGAGTCACGTCTGAGAAACGATCCACTACGTCATATGGGCCTTCCCATGGAGAAGACAACTTAGGAGACTTCCCTTTGGTCTTCCTGGGATTATACAACCATACCTTGTCTCCTGGTACAAAGCTGACTTCAGTAGATCTCTTATCATAAGTTAACTTCATCGAATCAGCAGACGTTTTCAAGTTTGTACGCACTTGATGGTGAATATCATTCATCCTTTCTGATAACACTTTCACAAACTCTGAAGCATTTTCAGGCAACTCTTCATAAGGTGGACGTCCCTTATGCTTGGGTCCCCTTTTAGCACTACATGTACTGCATGTCCTGCACCATTGTTCCACATCTCGCCTCATACCTATCCAGTAAAATCTTTGTCGTAGATGACTCAATGTCTTCCTAATTCCGAGATGTCCTCCTGTTAAATTATCATGGGATCGACGCAGCACAACTTCCCGTAACTTCCTCAGTATAACTGTTTGCCAAATCGTCACTTTCCCATCTGTAGTTTCCCATCTCCGGACAAGAATACCATCTTCAAGCCTCAACTGGTCCCATTGTGCCCAATAGTGCTTTGTCACAGGGCTTAGACTAGTCACCTACTCC
>NW_013685392.1:0-1484 GCF_000517525.1 Limulus polyphemus | reverse complement strand
CCTATCTATCTTTATCTCTCCATGACAACCACTACATATATTACACATACATAGATATATACATAACTAGCTAGTGTGCTATTTATTTATTAACTCTATACCAGCTTTGTTCACCTAACTATTACATAGCGAAATGGAAGAAAAACCCGATGTTCCAGTCCAGTAAACGTTTACCGAAATAAATTCCACAAAACTGTTGGAGTGAAGTTAACCTTCCTGAGAAGTGGGAGAGAGGGTTTCCGGACGTCAGTTGGAATAGTGCAGTCTCCAGAAATGCTATTTCGAGCTTCTGAAACGAATAATGAGATTTTGACCAGAATGTTTCCATACTGGCGCTTTTCCATCTTATTTAACTTCGTTATTTCCTTTTTGGAAATGTCACTAGCTACCAAATTAAAATATCTTGATGTTAGAAATAAAACTAAGAAATAAGTGAAGTTACTGTCGTTTTTTTTTTTTTATCTACAATATTTAAACCTGTGTTTTCTAAAATATTTGGTGGTTAGGATACTTGACCCTAATCTTCGGATCATAAGTACGAACCCAATCACACGACACACTCGTCTCTTCAACCGTTGGGATGTTATAATGTGACGGTCAATCTCACAGTTCGATTACAGTAGCCCAAGAGTTGGCGGCGGGTGTTGTTGACAAACTGCCTTTCCATTAGGCTATCACTTCTAAATTATGGACGGCTAGAACAGATCGTCCTCGAAGAAATTTGCGCGAAATTCTACAAATAAAACTAAAATATTTTCTTTACAAGTGTGTTGTCCACCTGGTGGCTAGAAGTAAAATTATTTAAAGATTAAAATATAGGTTATAGACTGAAATAAAAAGTTAACTTTGAGAAACTTGGGAGATATAGGCTTCAATTTTAGCTCGGATTCGTTTCAGTCCAACGCAGAGTAAAAGGCTATAATAATTTTTGTTACATTGTTACGCACAAACGTGTATAATGGGCTTTCTGTGCTTTAAACATCTTTAGGATCGAACTCCAAATTTTACGTTATAAACCCTCAAGGTTTCCGGAAGAAGGCTTATATTAATTTAATAGGTTAATAACAATCCTTCGTTATTTTAGTTAAAGTCAAATAAAAGGGGTGATAAAGTTATACAATGAGCGTTAACCTTTACTGTAATCTCTAGCTACAAGTCTACATTATAAGCTAGTTCCTGTACACTAAGCCTTAAGTAGAGGCAGGTCTTCTGTGGCTCTGATAATCGGAGTCCTATAACTTTTTTGCCATTTTTATATTGAAATATTGAGCTAGTTGTGAAGGTTTCAACAATTTTTTTCCCGACATGCTCTAACTTGATGACTAGTGTTCATGTACATGATTTGTACAGCCAAGACAGAATAAAGGGGTCAGCCATATTGAATTACTAACCTTAGAATTACATATAGATTTTCTATCGACTTTTTAAACTAAACTTGCACCAAAGTACTTTTTTTAGGATGTTGTTAGTCACAGAGTACCTAA
>NW_013685391.1:0-1484 GCF_000517525.1 Limulus polyphemus | reverse complement strand
GACGTTTCATCTTTCACGTATTAATGATAAAACTCTGACACTAATATCCAAGTTTGATAACACGTTTCATCTTTCACGTATTAATGATAAAACACTGCACACACATTTTTGAATATTTTCTAAAATTACACAATGAAACATCTTATGAAATTGAGCAATGACAAACTGTTTCCTTACGTCTCTATTTTTCGTTACAGAATGTATCACTTTCTTTGTTTTGGTTTCCTTCCTCGATATTTTGATATTTAATAAACGCATGTTACTGTTCATATTTCTTGGGACCTATAGGTTGTATTTGGATTCCCACTGATATCAGAATGATATCTTCGAGTCCGTCTTCGAAACGTCATTCTTCTGTGCAAGCGGCACTGCAGTAGATCCATGATCGAATGCCGGAAGTTCTTGGAGAGAAAAGCGTACAGAATTGGGTTAAGACCCGAATTCAAGTAAAATATCAACGTCGTAACGATCGTGAAGACTGCCGAGGAAGAGCTTCCACCACGGTAGTTAGGAGACCAGTATTGCCAAAACTTTCTAGCGTGAAAAGGTAGGTTGCAAAGCGTAAATGTAAAGACGACAGCCACCAGTAAACGGATCACTCTGCGTCGAGCTTTTAGGACGGTCGTGTTAGCGTTGTGCTGCGATGTCCGACTTTTCTTCAGAATCAAAGTGCTCGTTTTGTGTCTCAAGTTTCGGGTGTCTTTATGTAAGACTACCGCAGTGTGGTCTACGTCAAGACGGCTTCTGTCCACATCTCTGAGTCCTGTTATTGTGAAGCTAGACGTTAGGTTGGAGCAGGATCTGTTCGTCACCGATTTTCCGAAGAAATTTCCACTCGAAGATGACCGGCGAACGTTCAAACTGGCTGCGGATGAGAACGCATTAGTGTCACTTCCCGACTCTGCGAGTGATGTCAATCGTATCTCGTTTGTCTGTTTCGGTATCCGGCTCTTCCAGAGACGGACACAGATAATGGAATAGACGACTGAGATGATCGTCAAAGGCAGGAGAAAACAGACGACAAAATTCACAATGTCGTACGTCTTGGAGTTGTACAAGGATCGCTTCATGTGACAAATGACAAAATGCGTACCCCTAAGCGGTACAGCCGAGGTTCCAAACATGAAAAGTCGAGGGGAACAGTATACAGCACTGACTGTCCACACTAAAGCCATGACGACTCGCAAGCGTCTTGTTGTGATGATGCGTTTCTTCCACATTGGGTGGACAATGGCTACATACCTTTCTAAACAAATGACTGTCAATATACCTATGGAAGCCGTGTAGCTCAGGCTTTGGACGAAATGGTACATTTTACACAAGAAGTTCCCAAGGGACCAACTTTCTGCCAGGTAGTTATACAAGTTTTGATATACACAAAACAAACCCACACAAAAGTCAGCTACGGCCAGGTTTGTGAGAAAGAAGTTTGTAATTGTGTGCATGCGGCGATGAAAAGCCACAACCAGAATTACTAACAGATT
>NW_013685390.1:0-1484 GCF_000517525.1 Limulus polyphemus | reverse complement strand
TTTCACCTAAGCAGCAGAGACTTGACCAATCATCAAGCTTCCATTTCACCTAAGAATCAGAACGTGACCAATCATCAAGCTTCCATTTCACCTAAGCAGCAAAGACTTGACCAATCATCAAGCTCCATTTCACTAAGCAGCAGAGACTTGACCAATCATCAAGCTTCATTTCACCTAAGCAGCAGAGACTTGACCAATCATCAACTTCCATTTCACCTAAGCAGCAGAGACTTGACCAATCATCAAACTTCCATTTCACCTAAGCAGCAGAGACTTGACCAATCATCAAACTTCCATTTCACCTAAGCAGCAGAGACTTGACCAATCATCAAGCTTCAATTTCACCTAAGCAGCAGAGACTGGACCAATCATCAAGCTTCAATTTCACCTAAGCAGCGATTATACTTTGTCTTACTAATATACAGTATTGGAAATGATTACTGAAACAGAGAATACAATTAAGTATAATTTGCAAATATTTAGTGAAAATGAACTGCACCAGAGAACGGTCAATGTTGACAGTTTATAATTGAAAATAAAAGACGTTCAAAGTCGAACTTTCGTAACTGGTTGCCACCACAACAATGACACATTCTCTACGTTCCCATAGTTACCGAAGTTTTTGACCAACCAGAAGAGATGTTAATAGATTGGATTGAAACAAGTTGAGGTGTGATTGGTTGGAGCGAAAAGTAACCGTGACATTTCTTTTTCGGATTAAACCACAAGCAGTGAAGTCAAAACTGGGTGAAGGAACGGTTGATTTACTAGTGTAAGCTTTGTGTACGATATGCAAGAAATTTATAAACTATGCTTCAGGGATTGTTTTATAGTTTGAACACACAGGCTGATCAAATTTGGCTAATTTTCTGTAAAATTTAAGGGCTTTATTTGTTTTGTAACTAATGAAGCACAAAGCTACACAATGGGTTATCTGTGCTGTACCTACCACGGGTATCGAAACCTGGTTTTTATTGTTCTAAGCCAATTTAAAGGCATAATTTTTGTAACAATACACGAAAACAAAAATGACAGAAGCACCATAGAGCTTTTAGTTTTCCACAATTTTCCAGAAGGGCAAAATATTTCGAAACTACTGCTGTAAAGTTATTATCCATCAACTTATGCCTTATTTAATGAAGAAACTACTGATGTAAAGTTATTATCCATCAACTTATGCCTTAATTAATGAAGAAACAAAAATGACAGAAGCACCATAGAGCTTTTAGTTTTCCACAATTTTCCAGAAGGGCAAATTATTTCGAAACTACTGCTGTAAAGTTATTATCCATCAACTTATGCCTTATTTAATGAAGAAACTACTGCTGTAAAGTTATTATCCATCAACTTATGCCTTAATTAATGAAGAAACTACTGCTGTAAAGTTGTTATCCATCAACTTATGGGTTATTTAATGAAGAAACTACTGCTGTAAAGTTATTATCCATCAACTTGTGGCTTATTTAATGAAGAAACTACTGCTG
>NW_013685389.1:0-1484 GCF_000517525.1 Limulus polyphemus | reverse complement strand
AAAGAGAGTTAAAACTACTCACTTTACTAGTTCCGTGCTTTCTTGGAAAAAAAATGAGAGTTAAAACTACTCACTTTACTAGTTCCGTGCTTTTTTGGAAGAAAAATGAGAGTTAAAACTACTCACTTTACTAGTTCCGTGCTTTTTTGGAAAAAAGAGAGTTAAAACTACTCACTTTACTAGTTCCGTGCTTCCTTGTAAAAAAAAAAGAGAGTTAAAACTACTCACTTTACTAGTTTCGTGCTTTCTTGGAATAAAAGAGAGTTAAACTACAACCCCTTCTAACGCAAAATATTAATACACTTAGCTTATAAAGATGTATTCAGATTGGAGAATTTCCAAGATGAGGATATCCCTTGTACTTGATGGAATTGGAAAACAAAGGAGTGTGGATCAATTTAGGGTACCAGAACCATCCATAAAGAGAGCTGCAATAAGTCGTACCGCAGCCATGGTTAACAAAATTGGATGTTTATTAACAAGTGAAAATCCACGAACACAAAAATAAGTGGCAAAATCAGGTCACGTGCGCCAGACAACAGCACGCAACATAATCAAGAAGGACCTCAATCTGGAAACTAGATCAACAGGGTATGAGTTCCCCAAGATAAGTCTTTCAGACATATCTCCCATTCAACAGTCACATATCTCAAGCAGCTGGAGAATGAAACTAGTATTCATGCTATATCATTCGATAACATAATGGTCAAGCCGCTTACAAATTTGTGTGCGAGTGGAATGTTGAAACAGGCGCTTGGAAACCTCATTCCCTTACATCAGATTGACATGGAACGTGTGCAGGGAGGAACTGTGAGCTTTGGAAATGTCGATCTTATGACAGAGCCTTTGCAATGAAAACTACACTATAGGACTATTGTCAAGTTGTCAGATACAGCATGCCGAACAAGGATATATGGACTATAACGACGTGGTGAGGCTCAAAAATTATTTTAATATAAAGTACTCAACTTTCTGTATTATAGAAAATGTTTAATGCGTCTTACCTGAGATTCAAATACAACAAAGATGTCATGGTGGAAACCAAACCATTTAGCTTAGTGATCTTGTTGTCTCGAAGATGAAGAACAACGAGAGATGTCAATACTTCGAGTCCTTCTAATTCAGTGATTTGATTCTCAGCCTGTAAAGAAACGCATAAAAGTTCTAAGCCTTCAACAGATTTGATTCTCAGCCTGTGAATAAACGTCGAAATACTCCACGGTTTCAACTGATCTGATTCTTAGCCTATAAAGAAGCCCAAGAAAGCTCTAAGCCTTTCATCTTAGCCTGTAAAGAAACGTAATACAGCTCTAACCCTTCATCTGGTCTGATTCATAGCCTATAAAGACACGTAATACAGCTCTAACCCTTTATCTGGTCTGATTCATAACCTGTAAAGACACGTAATACAGCTCTAATGCTTCATCTGGACTGATTCATAGCCTGTAAAGAAACGTAATACAGCTCTAACCCTTTTATCTGGT
>NW_013685388.1:0-1484 GCF_000517525.1 Limulus polyphemus | reverse complement strand
TCATGACAAGGGAGCAATGAAAGAATAAACCCTTGGATGACACGGGACAAGTTTTGTTAATTATCATAAAATATTATAAGATCCTTGAAATATTTATTATTCTCTGATTGGCTCAGCTCGAGGGTTTATAACGTTAAATTTTGGTGTTCGATCCCACTGGTTACACAACACAAACAATGTTCCGTTTTGTAGCTTTGCTCTAAAACAAAAATAGAAAAAAATTATTTATTTTTGGTGCAATAATTCACTGGAAATAAAAACTCGAGGATAACGGGTGTTCGAATTCAGGTCATATTCTCACGTTTTTCATCTTCATAGTGTTACTGTAGATTTGTTGTGGAATTGTGTGTTTATTGTCGATAACACATACACACGTTGAAAGATATTTGAAGTTCTCGTCCAGTTTTGACACTTAATGTTCTCAACATAAGCATAACTAGAGCGAAATGTATCGGTTCTAATACAATAAAGCAGACCTGACAATCATGCAATACATTTTGATAGAGAAAATTTCTAAATTTTTTTAGAACTATTTCATGATTCCAGATTTCTTACCTTCACAAGAACCTCTGGCTACTGTCTTACCCTCAAAAGAAATTCTGGTTACTTTTACCGTCACAAGAATCTATGGTTATTTCTTACCGTCACAAGAACCCCTGGTTATTTTCTTACCGTCAGAAGAACCTATGGTTATTTTTTACCTTCACAAGAACTACTGGCTACTTTCTGACCTTCACAAGAACCTCTGGCTACTTTCTGACATTCACAAGAGCCTATGGTTACTTTCTTACCGTCACAAGAGCCTATGGTTATTTTTACCTTCACAAGAACCTCTGGCTACTTTCTGACCTTCACAAGAACCTCTGGCTACTTTCTTACTTTCACAAGAACCTCTGGCTACTTTCTTACTTTCACAAGAACCTCTGGCTACTTTCTTACTAAACCGTACAAACATAAAATACAATATTTTTCATACACAACGAACCGTTGAATACTTGACTACAGAAATAAATCTTACTAGTCCCATGTATTTTGTAGATTTGGGGTCCGGATCCTGCGGCAACAAAGGCTGTCAGTTTGGTGGTGTATGTGACTACGATTCTCGTGGATTACCCACGTGTGTTTGTGATTTCCATTGTTCAGCAGTGAAAGAGCCTGTGTGTGGCTCGGACAGGCGGCTGTACGATAACGAATGTTACCTCAGAGAAGCAGCCTGCGCCTTGCAACAGGAAATCCGGACTGTCACTAGAGGTTCTTGTGAAGGTAAGAAAGTAGCCAGAGGTTCTTGTGAAGGTCAGAAAGTAGCCAGAGGTTCTTGTGAAGGTAAAAATAACCATAGGCTCTTGTGACGGTAAGAAAATAACCACAGGCTCTTGTGACTGTAAGAAAGTAACCAGGGGTTCTTTTGATGGTAAGAAAATAACCAGAGGTTCTTGTGAAGTCATGGATATAAAAAAATATAATAGTTTCTAAGGTTATAAGGG
>NW_013685387.1:0-1485 GCF_000517525.1 Limulus polyphemus | reverse complement strand
GAATTGTTAACCAGAAAATACCTAGGAGCGTACAATATGCAGTATTTTCTGGTTAGCAATTCATAGCTGATAATAGGAGTGTGCAATATGCAGTATTTTCTGGTTAACAGTTGAAAGTTGATAGTAGGAGTGTACAGTATGCAGTATTTTTTGGTTAACAATTTAAAGCTGATAATAGGAGTGTACAATATGCATACAATATGCAGTATTTTCTGGTTAACAATTCAAAGCTGATAACAATTCAAAGCTGATAATAGGAACGTACAATATGCAGTATTTTCTGGTTAACAATTCAAAGCTGATAATAGGAGTGTACAGTATGCAGTATTTTCTCCTATTATCAGCTTTAAATTGTTAACCAGAAAATACTGCATACTGTACACTCCTATTATCAGCTTTGAATTGTTAACCAGAAAATACTGCATACTGTACACTTCTATTATCAGCTTTGAATTGTTAACCAGAAAATACTGCCTATTGTACACTCCTATTATCAGTTTTGAATTGTTAACCAGAAAATACTGCCTATTGTACACTTCTATTATCAGTTTTGAATTGTTAACCAGAAAATACTGCATACTGTACACTCCTATTATCAGCTTTGTATTGTTAACCAGAAAATACTGCATACTGTAAACTCCTATTATCAGCTTTGAATTGTTAACCAGAAAATAATGCATATTGTACAATTCTATTATCAGCTATGAATTGTTAACTGCATATTCTACGCTCCTATTATCAGCTTTGAATTGTTAACCAGAAAATACTGCCTATTGTACACTCCTATTATCAGCTTTTAATTGTTAACCAGAAAATACTGCATATTGTACGTTCCTATTATCAGCTTTGAATTGTTAACCAGAAAATACTGCATACTGTAAACTCCTATTATCAGCTTTGAATTGTTAACCAGAAAATACTGCATATTGTACAATCCTATTATCAGCTTTAAGTTGTTAACCAGAAAATACTGCATACTGTACACTCCTAGTATTAGCTTTGAATTGTTAACCAGAAAATACTGCATATTGCACTCTCCTATTATCAGCTATGAATTGTTAACTGCATATTCTACGCTCCTATTATCAGCTTTGAATTGTTAACCAGAAAATACTGCATATTGTACATTCCTATTATCAAGTTTGAACTGTTAACCAGAAAATACTGCATATTGTACGCTCCTATTATCACCTATGAATTGTTAACCAGAAAATACTGCATATTGTACACTCCTATTATCAGCTTTAAATTGTTAACCAGAAAATACTGCATACTGTACACTCGTATTATCAGCTTTGAATTGTTAACCAGAAAATACTGCCTATTGTACACTCCTATTATCAGCTTTGAATTGTTAACCAGAAAATACTGCATATTGTACACTCCTCTTATCAGCTTTAAATTGTTAACCAGAAAATACTGCATATTGTACATTGCTATTATCAAGTTTGAACTGTTAATCAGAAAATACTGCATATTGTACAC
>NW_013685386.1:0-1485 GCF_000517525.1 Limulus polyphemus | reverse complement strand
GAGCTACATACTCCGTGATAGAGAGTGTTTTATCTCGTGTTAGTATAAGAACTACATGCTCCGTGACGGAGAGTTTTTTATCTCGTGTTTGTATAAGAGCTACATGCTCCGTGATGAAGAGTTTTTTATCTCGTGTTCGTATAAGAACTACATGCTCCGTGACGGAGAGTTTTATCTCGTGTTTGTATAAGAGCTACATGCTCCGTGATGGAGAGTTTCTTATCCTCGTGTTTGTATAAGAGCTACATGCTCCGTGACGGAGGGTTTTTTACCTCGTGTTTGTATAAGAACTACATGCTCCGTGACGGAGGGTTTTTTATCTCGTGTTTGTATAAGAGCTATATGCTCCATGACGGATAGTTTTTTTACAAAAAGATAGGTATTAAAACAACCAGAAGAGTAAAGAAATGCAACTGGTTTGATGTTGCAGTAAACACGAGGATACAACGAAAAGATAACTATCACCAGTAGCAACGAGGGCATGAAAATATCACCATGGGGACCAAATAACTCTGTGAAAGAGGTTCAGATGGATATTCTCATAATCCTCAGAACTATAGCTCAGAAGGAATATTTTAAACACTATCGTTGGAGGATGTTTCATCCGTTGTTAGTGCGAGATGAGGTAAGTCATATGTTTAGGTATACTAATAGTACCGTCGAAAATAGGTAATATTGTCAAGCCTACTATATGACCTGTTGCTGGCACATTTTTAACGAGAAATATTTAGAGAAAGTGTCCCGAAATTCTTAAGTTTAAGTACTGTATACACAAAATCGATATGGTTGCTTTGAACACTAATTATGTTCTACAAACAGAAACATACAGTTAGAACACTAATTATGTTCCCTTACAGACAGAAACATACAGTTAGAACACTAATTATGTTCCCTTACAGACAGAAACATACACTAATTATATTCCCATACAGACAGAAACATACAGTTAGAACACTAATTATGTTCTTTTACAAACAGAAACATGCAGCTAGAACACTAATTATGTTCTCTTACAGACAGAAACATAGTTAGAACAATAATTATGTTCTTCTACAAATAGAAACATGCAGTTAGAACACTAATTATGTTCTCTTACAGACAGAAACATACAGTTAGAACAATAATTATGTTCTTCTACAAATAGAAACATGCAGTTAGAACACTAATTATGTTCTCTTACAGACAGAAACATAGTTAGAACAATAATTATGTTCTTCTACAAATAGAAACATGCAGTTAGAACACTAATTATGTTCTCTTACAGACAGAAACATACAGTTAGAACAATAATTATGTTCTTCTACAAATAGAAACATGCAGTTAGAACACTAATTATGTTCTCTTACAGACAGAAACATACAGTTAGAACAGTAATTATGTTCTTCTACAAATAGAAACATGCAGTTAGTACACTAATTATATTCCCATACAGACAGAAACATACAGTTAGAACACTAATTATGTTCTCTTACAGACAGAAACATA
>NW_013685385.1:0-1486 GCF_000517525.1 Limulus polyphemus | reverse complement strand
GAGTAAGGTGCTTATCTACACCCCACGCGGTTGTCATGGCCTACTCTCCCGTCCCAGAACAGAGTATCGTAGCTTAACATATCTGGGTCTTTTTACCTTTAAAGTGTTAATAAACGGATAGAGTAAATTAATAGTTTAGAATAATCCCTGATTTTTTACAATACGATAACACAGAAGGAGAGGTTTAATTCGCCCAAAGACACTCTGTAGGTGAATATTTAACTTATAGTGAATGCTAGGACTGAACATAAGCCATGCCCAGCATTCTATTTATCAACAACTTTTTGTAAGTTGTGGATAAATAGAATGCTGGGACTGAACATAAACCATGAACCCTTTGTTTGGTTCATGGCTTATGTTCATTCCCAGCATTCTATTTATCCACAACTTACAAAGGGTTCATGGCTTATGTTCAGTCTCAGCATTCTATTTATCCACAACTTACAAAGGGTTCATGGTTTATGTTCAGTCCCAGCATTCTATTTATCAACAACCTACAAAGGGTTCATGGCTTATGTTCAGTCCCAGCATTCTATTTATCCACAACTTACAAAGGGTTCATGGCTTATGTTCATTCCCAGCATTCTATTATCCACAACTTACAAAGGGTTCATGGTTTATGTTCAGTCCCAGCATTCTATTTATCTACAACTTACAAAGGGTTCATGGTTTATGTTCAGTCCCAGCATTCTATTTATCCACAACTTACAAAGGGTTAATGTTTTCTAAACTGTAAACACTATTTAAGATGGGAACTGTTTATGAGCTACATGAAGCGTTGTTTTGGTGAAGTGATTCCCCTACCCTCCGGCGTTAACAACAGGCGGTCAGATGATATTCGTGTTAACTACGTTACTCACTATAGTAATAAATTAAGCTCGTGACAGACCAATTGCTACCCATAACCACCGGGTGTTATGAGCCGCCAATCATTGCCCTGGTTGAGGAAAGACTGACGTTTCGTTACGTCAGCTTACAGTGCGCGCACTGACCTCGCACGAGAGCTGGCGCGTGTGACTATGGTAGGTTGTGTTCGATATCTTCGGTATTTGCATCTCGAGGTAGTAATCGGAGTTAAAGCTTTTACAGTAAACTGTACGGAAGTTCTCTATAACTCGTCTGTTTTAGTTGATTCGAGAATCCAGACGGCACTGAGAGTGGACCGTCCCGAGCCTTACAAACTGGAAGCCACGGTGAACGACGGGCGAATCATCGGCGCGTGTGGGGTCAACTGTACCTCACCAGGCGACGAACCCAGGCTTTAGATGGACAACCATGGCGAACCCTTAACCCCAATGGTTGCTGCTCGATACAACTTAGCTCAGGTATACCTTTATTCCTATTGTTTATTTTTTGGCTCAAATAAATAAATTAACCTGAAATAACACTCTTCAAAACCGAAATCTATGTAGTTATAAAATACTCTTCAAAACCGAAATCTATGTAGTTATGAAATACTCTTCAAAACCGAAATATATGTAGTTAT
>NW_013685384.1:1403-2132 GCF_000517525.1 Limulus polyphemus | reverse complement strand
CCAGAGGGTCCTAAATTGATGATTCTTCACCAAATTTTGTATATAGGTACACTTTAACGTTGCCTAGTAATATGCAGAGTTTTACCTTCCTACTGTATGTTTTAAAGGAGTTATGGATGGTTTTGCGTTTTGTACCAGTACTTCGTTCCATTTGGACGGATCTTCTCGAAATTTTTTCAAGAACGTTCGTTGCATTCTTGCGTATTTACATGATAAAATTCTAGCCTTCTATTATCAATTTTGCGTCTTTTGTGGTCGTTTTATGTTACTCTTTTATTCGCTTTTCTGAAAGCGTATATGTACTGCAGGGAAGCTTTTGGTTACTGATTGTTTTTCAATTTCTGTTTACCAGAAGGTCCTAAATTGATGATTCTTCACCCAAATTTAGGACCCTCTGGTAACAAGAAATCGAAAAACAATCAGTAACCAAAAGTTACCAGAGGGTCCTAAATTGATGATTCTTCACCAAATTTGGTATGTAGGTACACTTTAACGTTGCCTAGTAATATGCAGAGTTTTACCTTGGCTAGAATTTTGCATGTAAATACGCAAGTATGCAACGAACGTTCTTGAAAAAATTTCGAGAAGATCCGTCCAAATGGAACGAAGTACTGGTACAAAACGCAAAACCTTCCATAACTCCTTTAAAACAAACAGTAGGAAGGTAAAACTCTGCATATTACTAGGCAACGTTAAAGTGTACCTACACTTCTATTGTCATTTTTGCGT
>NW_013685384.1:0-757 GCF_000517525.1 Limulus polyphemus | reverse complement strand
TGTAAATACTCAAGTATGCAAAGAACGTTATTGAAAAAATTTCGAGAAGATCCGTCCAAATGGAACGAAGTACTGGTACAAAACGCAAAACCTTCCACAACTCCTTTAAAACAAACAGTAAAAAGGTAAAACTCTGCATATTACTATGCAAAGTTAAAGTGTACCTATATACCAAATTTGGTGAAGAATCATCAATTTAGGACCCTCTGGTAACAAGAAATCGAAAAACAATCAGTAACCAAAAGCTTCACTGCAGTACACATACGCTTTCAGAAAAGCCTACAAAAGAGTAACATAAAACGACCACAAAAGTCGCAGAAATGATAATAGAAGGCTAGAATTTTGCATGTAAATACGCAAGTATGCAACGAACGTTCTTGAAAAAATTTCGAGAAGATCCGTCCAAATGGAACGAAGTACTGGTACTAAACGCAAAACCTTCCATAACTCCTTTAAAACAAACAGTAGGAAGGTAAAACTCTGCATATTACTAGGCAACGTTAAAGTGTACCTACACCAAATTTGGTAGGGTCCTAAATTGATGATTCTTCATCTGGTAACAAGAAATCGAAAAACAATCAGTAACCAAAAGCTTCCCTGCAGTACACATACGCTTTCAGAAAAGCCAACAAAAGAGTAACATAAAACGACCACAAAAGTCGCAGAAATGATAATAGAAGGCTAGAATTTTGCATGTAAATACCTCCAAATTTTGTATGAACGTTCGTTGCATACTTGCAATGATCCGTCCAAATGG
>NW_013685383.1:0-1486 GCF_000517525.1 Limulus polyphemus | reverse complement strand
CCAGCAAATCATAACCAGAATTGTTTCTGTTTGTTGTTGGTAGTGAAGAATAAGGAATCATAACCAGAATTGTTTCTGTTTGTTGTTGGTAGTGAAGAATAATGAATCATAACCAGAATTGTTTCTGTTTGTTGTTGATAGTGAAGAATAATGAATCATAACCAGAATTGTTTCTGTTTGTTGTTGATAGTGAAAACTAGCAAATCATATCCAGAATTTTTTTTTATTGTTGGTAGTGAAGAATAATGAATCATAACCAGAATTGCTTCTGTTTATTGTTGATAGTGAAGAATAATGAATCATAACCAGAATTGCTTCTGTTTATTGTTGATAGTGAAGACTAATGAACCATAACAATAACTGTATATAACTGGCATGTTTAATAGATTTTTTAAATAACCTTAGGTGCAAATTAAGAGACATTTTATGCACACTTATACCAGTTGTAACATTATTAAAGCATCTCTAATCACCTCAAAATCTATTGCTGTATTTGTGAATTTTTCTTTTTATCACCAAAACGTTATGGGGAGGGAATGAAAAACTTCAAAGCTAAAATTACCGACTATTCCACAGAATAATAGCGAATAATTAATTGTGACGGACAGGTATTTTGGGTTATTAGTAGCGAGTAGAAACTTTTACATCAAATCCATTGTTGTACTTTGCGCTGTTGGAAAGATCTATACAATGTCCGCATTGATTGTGTCTTTTGAAAACTCTTTTAAGTTAATCTTATCCAAAACAATTGATAAACATTGTTAGTAGTGGATAACGTTTAGCGAATTTTAAACGTAACTGCCTGTGTTGACGTTGATTGTAACAATTTTGATGAATTTGTTCAATAGTCATTTCTGCTGATCGTTTGATCTGGAAACGGTTTATAGATTTTAAATTAGTTCCTGAAACCGATATTTTTTTATTCTTGTTTTTAAAAGTATATTTTTCGTTGTGTGTTAAATCAGTACGGTAACCTGTAGAAGTAGACCATATAAGTAATAAATATTCCGTGAAATAAAATTATATTCTTATGTGTTTAGGTGTTCTAAGTATGGTTGCACTTAGACTTACAATATAAAACTTTAAAATTATGAATCTCGCAAAGATATACAAATTCGAGGTAGTAACCTGGCTAAAATGCTTTTGTCGTTTAAATTAGCAAAAAGCTCATTGATTCTGGAACCCCAACTTCCGGTTGAGATGGCCAGCGGAAATGAAAAGATCATGCAGTTAGAAGAGGCATTGTATCGCAAAAGAACAGAAGTAACCCAGGAATTACATCTTGAAGCTCCTTGTTTTACAACTCCATTAGAAAACATCCCCAACCTGAGAGAGGGAGATAATGCTCACCTCGAAGCAAGAATTATACCAATTGATGATCCTGATCTTAATGTAGAATGGTTCAAGGATGGGAAACCTATTCGAATCGGTATGTTTTTTGTAAAATGGTTCAAGAATGAGAAACCAATTCGAATCGGTATGTTTT
>NW_013685382.1:0-1486 GCF_000517525.1 Limulus polyphemus | reverse complement strand
AGGTTCTATTGTTAAACTTTACGTTCCACTTTGGTTATTAAAATTGTCTGTTACCCATAGAAACAATTTTGGATATTAGAATATCCTGTTAGTCCCCTACGTTCATATTAGAATATCCTGTTAGCCCCCACGTTCATATTAGAATATCCTGTTAGCCCCTACGTTCATATTAGAATATCCTGTTAGCCCCCCACGTTCATACTATAATATCCTGTTAGCCCCTACGTTCATATTAGAATATCCTGTTAGTCCCCTACGTTCATATTAGAATATCCTGTTAGCCCCCACGTTCATATTAGAATATCCTGTTAGCCCCCACGTTCATATTATAATATCCTGTTAGTCCCCTACGTTCATATTAGAATATCCTGTTAGCCCCCCACGTTCATACTATAATATCCTGTTAGCCCCTACGTTCATATTAGAATATCCTGTTAGCCCCTACGTTCAATTTTATATAGTAAAATTGTCTATTAGCCCTTAGCCCCGATTTTATATTCTAGAATATTCTGATAGCCCCTAGGTTCAATTTGGGGGTCTAAGATACTGTGTTAGCTGAGAGGTTGGATTTTCAGTATTAGAACACTCAAAATATAATATAAATATAATTCTAGAATGTTCCATGTTAATCTCTCTTTCTTGGTACTTTATCCATGTTTTGGTCAATATTTTTCTATAATCTATATAAAATAAATATCATATATATATATATAAGTTTCATAGAAATATGTTTATTTTTATGTATATATCAGTTAACTTTTGTTAAGTTATTTCCACACTGTTTTTGTGATTAACAGAGTTGTACATGTAATGATTTTCATATATCTCTTCTTCGACCTATGATTGTCCTTAACCTTTAAACAACTAATAGATAGATAACCTTTAAACTTTAAGTGACCTAGACTGACCTTCAGCTATAACTTAAAACAACATTATTAGAGATTTTCCAATTTTATTTGACAAATCAAAATATATTTATTTTCTTTTGGAGAAGTAAATAACTTAGAAATTTATGTAATTATTATAACTTCTTTTACTCAACAAATCAAGGTTTATTACAAAAACATATTTCAGTAATTGTAAGTTTTTAAAATTTTAGGGAAATAAAATTCAAAGTGAAACCATTTCGTGTATATATTACCCAAAGGTTAAAACACTCTTTATGAAATATTATTTGAATCGTTTACATAAACTTTTAAAATTCTCATTAAAAAATATTACTTAAGGGTTATAAAATATTACTTAAGGGTTATGAAATATTACTTAAGGGTTATAAAATATTACTTAAGGGTTATGAAATATTACTTAAGGGTTATGAAATATTACTTAAGGGTTATAAAATATTACTTAAGGGTTATGAAATATTACTTAAGGGTTATAAAATATTACTTAAGGTTTATGAAATATTACTTAAGGGTTATAAAATATTACTTAAGGTTTATGAAATATTACTTAAGGGTTATAAAATATTACTTAAGGGTTAGGT
>NW_013685381.1:0-1486 GCF_000517525.1 Limulus polyphemus | reverse complement strand
TGAGTTGAAGCAATATTTTTGAGACATCAAAAGCTCACTTTATGTGTCTCATTCAAAACGTTCTTGCACTTTCATTTGGTGTGTCACACAGCCAAAAATTCTCGAGACTTTAATACACGGATGCTATGAATATACAGTGATGAAAATGGTTCTACATTTAATATGTATATATATATATATATAAAGTTATATTGTTCAATATTAACGTTATAAATGTAGGTAATTTTTCGTAAAATGAGCAAACACATTTTAGTCTACTAGAAAATCAGTGAACTGAAAAGTCAAAACTAAGATATATAAAGCTGTAAATATTCATGCATTGTATCTTTTGTTTCAGTAGCCTATGAAGTATGAGGTTTCATTATCGTATATTTTCCCCGAGAAAATAGCTACGAAGGTACTTCAAAGTGAATAATTAATGAATACGGGTATTTTATATCTGGGTAACGAATCTCTCTCTGGAAACTAGCTTTATGTTGAAAGTACTATGCAGCCAGCAATTTGGATGCTCATTAACTTGTAGATCAATTATAATACAGTCTAGTCTGCCTACAATAATATCAGTAAAAGGTTACTGAAGCTGGCCAATATTTTTCTTTAAAAACCTTAATCTATGCTGTGTAAAAAAACGACAGAAAATGAAGCTAATCAATACACTGTCAAAAAAACAAAAACGGAAGCTAATCAAGACTGTAAAAAAACGACAAAAAGGAAGCTAATCAAGACTCTGTAATAAATGACAAAAAGGGAAGCTAATCAACATGTGTAAAAAATGACAAAAAAGGAAGCTAATCAAGACTCTGTAAAAAACGACAAAAACGGAAGCAAATCAAGACTCTGTATTAAATGACAAAAAGAGAAGCTAATCAAGACTCTGTTATAAATGACAAAAAGGGAAGCTAATCAACACTGTGTAAAAAATGGCAAGAAAGGAAGCTAATCAAGATTGGGTAAAAAATGACAAAAATGAAGCTAATCAACACTGTGTAAAAAATGACAAAAAGGGAAGCTAATCAAGATTGTGTAAAAAATGACAAAAAATGAAGCTAATCAACATGTGTAAAAAATGACAAAAAGGGAAGCTGATCAAGACTCTGTAATAAATGACAAAAAGGGAAGCTAATCAACAATGTGTAAAAAATAACAAAAAGGAAGCTAATCAAGATTGTGTAAAAAATAACAAAAAATGAAGCTAATCAAGATTGTGTAAAAAATGACAAAAAATGAAGCTAATCAACACTGTGTAAAAAATGACAAAAAAGGAAGCTAATCAAGACTCTGTAATAAATAACAAAAAAGGAAGCTAATCAAGACTCTGTAAAAAATGACAAAAAGGGAAGCTAATCAAGACTCTGTAATAAATGACAAAAAGGAAAGCTAATCAACACTGTTTAAAAAATAACAAAAAATTAAGCTAATCAAGATTGTGTAAAAAAATGACAAAAAAGAAGCTGATCAATATGTGTAAAAAATGACAAAAAGCGAA
>NW_013685380.1:1708-2204 GCF_000517525.1 Limulus polyphemus | reverse complement strand
ACATTGAGACGATAATGTAAACATACTTTACTATTAACTTTTAACAATACTTCCACCATCTTTTTTACATTGAGACGATAATGTAAACATACTTTACTCTTAAATTCTAACAATACTTCCACCCTCTTTGTTACATTGAGATGATAATGTAAACATACTTTTCTCTTAACTTCTAACAATACTTCCACTCTCTTTGTTACATTGAGACGATAATGTAAACATACTTTTCTCTTAAATCCTAACAATACTTCCACCCTTTTTGTTACATTGAGACGATAATGTAAACATACTTTACTCTTAAATTCTAACAATACTTCCACCCTCTTTGTTACATTGAGATGATAATGTAAACATACTTTTCTCTTAACTTCTAACAATACTTCCACTCTCTTTGTTACATTGAGACGATAATGTAAACATACTTTTCTCTTAAATCCTAACAATACTTCCACTCTCTTTGTTACATTGAGATGATAATGTAAACACACTTTACTAT
>NW_013685380.1:0-990 GCF_000517525.1 Limulus polyphemus | reverse complement strand
AAATTCTAGCAATACTTCCACCCTCTTTGTTACATTGAGACGATAATGTAAACATACTTTGCTCTTAAATCCTAGCAATACTTCCACCCTCCTTGTTACATTGAGACGATAATGTAAACATACTTTACTCTTAAATTCTAGCAATACTTCCACCCTCTTTGTTACATTAAGACGATAATGTAAACATACTTTACTATTAACTTCTAACAATACTTCCTGTAACAAAGAGAGTTTGTCGTCTCAATGTAACAAAGAGGGTGGAAGTATTGTTAGAATTTAAGAGTAAAGTATGTTTACATTATCGTCTGTCTCAATGTAACAAAGAGAGTGGAAGTATTGTTAGAAGTTAATAGTAAAGTATGTTTACATTATCATCTCAATGTAACAAAGAGAGTGGAAGTATTGTTAGAAGTTAAGAGAAAAGTATGTTTACATTAACATTATCGTCTCAATGTAACAAAGAGAGTGGAAGTATTGTTAGAAGTTAATAGTAAAGTATGTTTACATTATCGTCTCAATGTAACAAAGAGAGTGGAAGTATTGTTAGAAGTTAAGAGAAAAGTATGTTTTAACAATACTTCCACCCTCTTTGTTACATTGAGACGATAATGTAAACATGCTTTACTCTTAAATTCTAACAATACTTCCACCCTCTTTGTTACATTGAGACGATAATGTAAACATACTTTGCTATTAACTTCTAACAATACTTCCACTCTCTTTGTTACATTGAGACGATAATGTAAACATACTTTGCTCTTAAATTCTAGCAATACTTCCACCCTCCTTGTTACATTGAGACGATAATGTAAACATACTTTACTCTTAAATTCTAACAATACTTCCACCCTCTTTGTTACATTGAGACGATAATGTAAACATACTTTACTCTTAAATTCTAACAATACTTCCACCCTCTTTGTTACATTGAGACGATAATGTAAACATACTTTACTCTTAAATTCTAACAATACTTCCACCCTCTTTGTT
>NW_013685379.1:0-1486 GCF_000517525.1 Limulus polyphemus | reverse complement strand
CATTGCTTTATTGGTCCAGCTTTAGCTTGAGTAGCTTCGTTCTAACATTGCTTTATTGGTCCAGCTTTTAGCTTGAGTATCTTTGTTCTAAAATTGCTTTATTGGTCCAGCTTTAGGTTGAGTACCTTTATTGTAAGATTTCTTTATTGGTCCAGTTTTAGCTTGAGTATCTTTGTTCTAACATTTCTTTATTGGTCCAGCTTTAGCTTGAGTATCTTCGTTCTAACATTCCTTTATTGGTCCAGCCTTAGCTTGAATATCTTTGTTCTAACATTTCTTTATTGATCCAGCTTTAGCTTGAGTATCTTTTTTCCAACATTTCTTTATTGGCCCAGCTTTTGCTTGAGTATCTTTGTTCTAACATTTCTTTATTATTCCAGCTTTAGCTTGAGTATCTTTTTTCTAACATTTCTTTATTGGCCCAGCTTTTGCTCATATCACTAACTGACAGGTGGTATGTTATGTTTAGAATATGATCGCACTGGTTAATTTAAGGTTCGAGTCCTACCGACTGCGATATATTCTTCGATTTATCCTTATTTATCCAATATATCCTTATTTCAATGGAATACTGTGTGGTTATTTTCGCCAACATACTATTTGTTCTATCCATTAGAAGTAAACAACAATTTTTAAATATGTAACCAGAGCATCTAACAGATCAAATGAGAAATACTGTTAGAACAAAGATACTCAAGCTAAAGCTGGACCACTAAAGAAATGTTAGAACAAAGATACTCAATTATATCGTTAACTGACAGGTGATATGTAATGTATAGAATATCACCCAATATCTGCTGAGTGATATCCCTAACTGACAGGTGGTATGGTATGTTTAGAGTATCAACCAATGTCTGCTGAGCTCAGCAGACAGTGGGTGATATTCTATACATTACATATCACCTGTCAGTTAACGATATAACTAAGCAGATTTTGGCGGAAATATAAAACCGCAATTTGCACTACATAACATTCAATAACTTGCACATTTTTTTGTTAATTTTAACTAGAATTTATAGGCCCTTCAATGTCCATAATAGGAAATGGTAAATACCCCTACTAAGTTGAATCAGGTAATTTTATATCTTGACTGGTCTATAACCAACTGTTTGTTAGCTGTTCCTTCACTGGTCTATAACCATCTGTTTCTTCCATTTTGTTCTATTTGTAAATATTTTTTCTTAATCAATACACTTCTGTATCCTGAATGTTCTGTATCTTGAAATCTCTGTATCCTGAATGTTATGTATCTTGAAATTTCTGTTTCCTGAATGCTCAGTATTCTAAATGCTCTGTATCCTGAATGTTCTGTATCTTGAAATTTCTGTATCCTGAATGTTATGTATCATGAATGCTCAGTATCCTGAATGTTCTATATCCTGAATGCTGTGTCTATCCTGAATGTTCTGTACCCTGAATGCTCTGTATCTTGAATTATTTTTATCTTGAATGTTCCGTACCATGAATGCTGTGTGTATCCTGAATG
>NW_013685378.1:0-1486 GCF_000517525.1 Limulus polyphemus | reverse complement strand
TGATAGTTGTAATTGTTAGAACCAACATCCTGATATCACTTCACGTATTTCACGTACGGGATAATTATAAAGGAAATATTTAAGATTATTCATAAAACCAGCTTTTCCTAGAAATCGGGTACTTCAAAAACTTTTACATTCTGTAAACATTCAGTCAATATATCGAAGCTATTACAAGCACCCTCCATTCGGGGTAATGTTCTTTGATCCTCGTAGTATCCTGCACATAAGTGGTTAGGATACCTGGCTCTCACCCAGGAAGCTCGGGTTCGATTCCCGGTACCGAAAGTAAATTTTTTTATTCCCTTTGTAAGTGAGGGTATCCACAGTTTTGGGGACGTAAAGAGGACGTCACCCCTTAAGTGCACAAAGACTGAAGTGGCAGAAGAAGCGGGGGAACTTGAATGTTAGATGGCCAACGGTTCAGATGGCGCGACAGCAGGATGGTCAACACATTTAGGGCACATTTAGACGGAAAAGGAACAGTGGTCAGTTACCTTGGAAGAGATTGGGACCTCACCATGTATGATCCCATAGATAGTCATGATCCTTAGACAATATTAAATAATGGACTGAGATAGCAAAACATGAAGACCTGGTGAAAAAAGCACAGAACAGACAGAAATTGAGTATTGTGACGGCCAACCTTCCTGAGAAAGATGGCACTGATGATGAAGACGACCACTGTATTACTCTCGTGTAATTGAAAAATAACACACTTTTTGCTCTGAAATGCATCTGTCCCTGAATTATCTTTTCAATAAAGGAATAGCTCCCTCCCCAGTGGCTCAGCGATAAGTCTACAGGCTTACGACACTGCAGTTGGGATTTCGATACCCGTAGTGGACGGAGCACAGATAGCCCATCGAAAACAACCAAGCCAAACAGTTAAATCAAACAAAGAAAATATAAAGGCGTAACAGCTTTTAAGATTGTCACTTATCGGTTTTTACTTCTTATCATGCAATCTGCTTGACTAGTAGCTATGGCCCCGACTCGCAATCTGCGAGACGCGGGATCGAAACCCGTCAACGAACGTGCTCGCTCTCTCGGCCGTGAGAACGTTATTATGTGATGGTCAGTCCCACTACTCGTTGATAAAAAGTGGTCCAACAGTAGGCGGTGGGTGGAGTTGATTAGCTGCCTTCCCTCTGGTCTAGCAATACTAAATTAGGGACAGTTAGCGCAGATAGCCCTCGAGTATCTTTGCACGAAATTCAACAAACGAACAACATTCCGGGTCCTGTACTGCATTTGGAAATACTTCCATCGTTTCTCGAGCTCAGTCATACAACGTACTCTTATCTGACACTGTAGTTTACGTTGACACAAAATTTCATGAAAAACCGTGCAGCCCCAGTGGCTCAGCAGTAAGTTTGAAGGCTTATAACGCTAAAACCCGCGTTTTGATACTCGTGATTGGCAAAATACAGACAGCCTATTGTGTAGCTTTGCGATTAACTACAAACAATCGAATTAGTAAACA
>NW_013685377.1:1684-2448 GCF_000517525.1 Limulus polyphemus | reverse complement strand
AAAATAACAGGTTTACCAGTCTGTGTTACTTGCTATACTATAAAATAACACATTTATCAGTCTGTTACTTAATATACTATAAAATAACACATTTATCAGTCTGTGTTACTTACTATACAATAAAATAACAAGTTTACCAGTCTGTGTTACTTGCTATACTATAAAATAAGAAGTTCATCAGTCTGTTACTTACTATACTATAAAATAACACGTTAATCAGTCTGTGGTTACTTACTATACTATAAAATAACACGTTTACCAGTCTGTGTTACTTGCTATACTATAAAATAACACATTTATCAGCCTGGTTTACCAGTCTGTGTTACTTGCTATACTATAAAATAACACATTTATCAGTCTGTTACTTAATATACTATAAAATAACACGTTTACCAGTCTGTGTTACTTGCTATACTATAAAATAAGAAGTTCATCAGTCTGTTACTTGCTATACTATAAAATAACACATTTATCATTCTGTTACTTAATATACTATAAAATAACACGTTTACCAGTCTGTGTTACTTGCTATACTATAAAATAACAAGTTCATCAGCCTGTGTTACTTGCTATACTATAAAATAACAAGTTCATCAGTCTGTGTTACTTGCTATACAATAAAATAACACGTTAATCAGTCTGTGTTACTTGCTATACTATAAAATAAGAAGTTCATCAGTCTGTGTTACTTGCTATACTATAAAATAAGAAGTTCATCAGTCTGTGTTACTTGCTATACTATAAAATAACACGTTTACCAGTCT
>NW_013685377.1:0-723 GCF_000517525.1 Limulus polyphemus | reverse complement strand
TTTACCAGTCTGTGTTACTTGCTATACTATAAAATAACACATTTATCAGTCTGTTACTTAATATACTATAAAATAACACGTTTACCAGTCTGTGTTACTTGCTATACTATAAAATAACAAGTTCATCAGCCTGTGTTACTTGCTATACTATAAAATAACACGTTAATCAGTCTGTGTTACTTGCTATACTATAAAATAACACGTTAATCAGTCTGTGTTACTTGCTATACTATAAAATAACACATTTATCAGCCTGTGTTACTTACTATACTATAAAATAACAAATTCATCAGTCTGTGTTACTTACTATACTATAAAATAACACATTTATCAGTCTGTGTTACTTAATATACTATAAAATAACACGTTTATCAGTCTGTGTTACTTGCTATACTATAAAATAACAGGTTTACCAGTCTGTGTTACTTGCTATACTATAAAATAACACATTTATCAGCCTGTGTTACTTACTATACTATAAAATAACAAATTCATCAGTCTGTGTTACTTACTATACTATAAAATAACACGTTAATCAGTCTGTGTTACTTACTATACTATAAAATAACACATTTATCAGTCTGTTACTTAATATACTATAAAATAACACGTTTATCAGTCTGTTACTTAATATACTATAAAATAACACGTTAATCAGTCTGTGTTACTTGCTATACTATAAAATAACACATTTATCAGCCTGTGTTACTTACTATACTATAA
>NW_013685376.1:0-1487 GCF_000517525.1 Limulus polyphemus | reverse complement strand
CCCTCGAAAAAAAAAATTCAGAGAGAAACGGAAATGTTTCTTACGATTGAGGCATAAATCCTGAATTTCGTTTAGAACGTTGCTAAGTTCAGCTGAATAAGGACTTCTAGACTTTTGGGTAACTGGATGTTAGCACTTTACATCCGACTTTTTTTTTTACTTTTCTATATTTCAGTAAATCGGTTTCAGAATTATTTATAGTACTGGCAACGATAAAAAAAAACATTTCTACGTCTTCACTTATAGGATATGTCTACTCAAATTTGTTTATTCACCCATTCAGCACTAACTGAACACGCTCGGGAATCTATGGTTTAGGGGCTGACAGTAATATGGAAAAGTTCGAAGAAAAATAAATTATCTTTTGACCATCTTGCGGTTCTATAATCTTTTGACAAAAGTGTATGTTTATTGACATCAACAGTGAATTGAATTTGTATTTACGGTAAATCTAATAAGACTATCCGCGGTCATCCCTAATTCTTAACAACTTACTAGAAGGAAGACACCCAGTCAACAGCACCCTACCATCCACCATTCAAGCTAAGGAATTGACTGTGACTCTTATAACAGAACCAAAGCTGAAAGTGTTTGTTTAAGGAACGGTTTACGCCATTGCAGCAATGAAGGACCATATAAAATTGATATGAATGAGTAACAGTTTTATTGCATTTGATATATCATTTTGTAGTAAACTCTATTCTTTCTTTAGTTTTACATACATTAACAGAATTTTGTTAGAATTCTCAATATATCTAGTTTTTATTATTCTTATTTTTTTGTTAGTATTATGTTTTTATTATAGACATTGTTTAGCGTTGTTGGCTTAGAACGTGGATTTAAGAATAATCTAATCTTCTTACGCTGACCGAACCTCGAAAGTTATTGTTGGGTTTACGGCCGAAAATATCGTCAATAACGAGAATATCCAACTGATGAAATAATGGATTCTGATCTTTGAAAATATACTTAAATAGCTACACTAATTACTAGGTTGATGTTTAGTTTTGATCTAAGTAAGTAGCTTGATCTGATCGGAAATTAATATTATTACATGTGTAGTGGGAGTAAAAGAAATAGTCAGATGTCATACATTTTCTGTTTGCACAATTTACTTGCGTATGCTACAGTATTATACGGTTAAATACATCGATGCCTCAATTCCCATACTCCAAGTTCTGTTTTACTTTAACTTTTATATTTTCATAAACGCTGACGTGCTGTATTCGTTATTTTATTCAAGTTGTTATCTGTTGTTACGAGCAACAATGGGCCGGAACTTTTCAGATATGTTTATTGTTATCTGTTGTTATGTGAAAAATGGGTGACCAGTATTTCACAGACACGTGTATTATTGTCTCTTGTTACTTGCAACAATGGGCCAGAACTTCTAAGACACGTGTATTATTGTCTCTGTTTTTGTGCAACAATGGGCCAGAACTTCTAAGACACGTGTATTGTTGTCTCTTGTTACTTGCAACAATGGG
>NW_013685375.1:0-1487 GCF_000517525.1 Limulus polyphemus | reverse complement strand
GGATCTCTAACAACACTGCTACCATTTAAGTTCTCAATACTAACAGAGGATTTGTAACAACACTGCTACCATTTAAGTTCTCAATACTTTTAAGACTGTCACTCGTATAATGTATTGAAATTTTTGAACAAACGTTTTGGTAAGAAGAAAGGTTTAGGTGTGTTAATCTAACATTTGTGGCACTTTATACTTTGGGGGAATACGAACCATTATCAGTAAACACGATTGACTGCTCCCTGTACTTATAGATGATAGAAAGTAGGAGGCTCTTCTATAAGATATCTATCGTTTTTCAGGTACTTCTACAGCTCCAGCTTTGGGTGGATTTGGACTTGGTCAAAGTTGTTTGAATGTTACTACATCGGCACCAACAACTTCAGCTCCCATTGGATTGGGAGGCGTTGACTTAACAAAATCTACAGGAACAGCAAGTGAGCACTGTGATAGTTGTTGATTTCTTTTGATTTGATTTTTGCTTAAAGTTCTTTAATAGTTGTAATATTTTTTTAGTGAATTATAAGATTAGATAATAACATTATAGTTTAAAAATTACTTACTGAACTCTATATTCACATCCAGCAGAAGTACAACTCTTGACTTGAGAGTTTATCTTTTCACCAGTAGATCTAAGGATTGTAGATAGACACATTGATGGGTATGCAGCAGATCTGTCACAATGCTCTGAGGTAAAATATGCAGCCTGGCCACTTCCTGTAAAGCAACATCTAGATCTATACATTAATAACGTCATCATTAACTGCCATTCAAATACAATTCTACTGATTTGTCTGTGATGTAAATTAGCATTAATATAAGTTTTTCGCATGCTAATTTTAACACATTATCATCCAGTCAATGGCTGGGATGTTGATCAGTTTGTTTACCTTCCTCCAGTGTTAGCTGGGATGTTGATCAGTTCGTTTACCTTCCTTCAGTGTTAGCTGGGATGTTGATCAGTTCGTTTACCTTCCTCCAGTGTTAGCTGGGATGTTGATCAGTTCGTTTACCTTCCTCCAGTGTTAGCTGAGATGTTGATCGGTTCGTTTACCTTCCTCCAGTGTTAGCTGGGATGTTGATCAGTTCGTTTACCTTCCTCCAGTGTTAGCTGGGATGTTGATCAGTTCGTTTACCTTCCTCTAGTGTTAGCTGGGATGTTGATCAGTTCGTTTACCTTCCTCTAGTGTTAGCTGGGATGTTGATCGGTTCGTTTACCTTCCTCCAGTGTTAGCTGGGATGTTGATCAGTTCGTTTACCTTCCTCTAGTGTTAGCTGGGATGTTGATCGGTTCGTTTACCTTCCTCCAGTGTTAGCTGGGATGTTGATCAGTTCGTTTACCTTCCTCTAGTGTTAGTTACTCTTGATTGAGGAATGCATCTTAAAAACAATTTTTAGCGCAGATTGGGCAGATTTTTCTGAAACAGAATTTAAAAAAGAAGCTTGAATGTGACTTGAATGTCACATTGATGGGTCGGTATCGTTATTATTAG
>NW_013685374.1:1626-2487 GCF_000517525.1 Limulus polyphemus | reverse complement strand
AAGTTTAAAATCATGGTTATGAATAAATAAAGTTCCTACGTTTTAGTTTTTTTTTTTTCATGGAAATATTTCCTAACAAAAATAAAATACTTTCAAACATTTTTAGGTTTATATGTCATACATTGTTCTACTATTAAATTCATGGAATTTGGAAATATTAAATGTTAGCTGTTGAAAGTTGCTGAATTATATTTTAGTTACCAAACTGGAGGAAGCTATTCTAAAGATACAAATATTACATCACATAGGGAATTGAAGCTATTATTTACCTATGAGTTTTAACTATTGCTAATTTTGTTTGTTCCATTGTTTGTAATTAAGTGCAAAGCTACACAATGGGCTATCTGTACTGTGCCAACCAGTTGCATTGAACCCAGTTTCTAACGTTATAACTGTTCAGACTTACTGCTGTGGAGTTGTATTGAACCCAGTTTCCAACGTTATAACTGTTCAGACTTACTGCTGTGCTACTATGGGACCTAATGCTGTTCAACGTCATCAATGTAGTATTAATTTAATTCAAGAACCAATTTAATTTTTCATTAACAAGTAAACTCTCGATATTTTTTTGGGTTCTTTTACAACGATGAAATCATAGAAAGTGTTCCAGTTTTGTTTCTGATAATGGGAAGTGTTACTGGTGGTATTCTACTGATTGGGCTGCTTATGTACCGAGAATTACCACGAGGGTCAAATCAGGTTAGAGGAATTTGATTAAAAAGTTTACTAATAGTATTATAAATTATAACGCAAATTCGCTTCATATCAACTGAATAAACCCGACTTATTTACTAGTATCAATTTTTATTAAAGCGAACTGGGATTATTTTAGACTGGACAATAATATATATATATACATAT
>NW_013685374.1:0-626 GCF_000517525.1 Limulus polyphemus | reverse complement strand
CTAATATGGGACCTAATGCTGTTCAACGTCATCAATGTAGTTTTAATGTAATTCAAAAACCAATTTAATTTTTCATTAACAAGTAAACTCTCGATATTTTTTCAGGTTCTTTTACAACGATGAAATCATAGAAAGTGTTCCAGTTTTGTTTCTGATAATGGGAAGTGTTACTGGTGGTATTCTATTGATTGGGCTGCTTATGTACCGAGAATTACCACGAGGGTCAAATCAGGTTAGAAGAATTTGATTAAAAAGTTTACTAATAGTATTATAAATTACAACGCAAATTCGCATCATATCAACTGAATAAACCCGACTTATTTACTAGTGTCAGTTTTTATTAAAACGAACTGGGATTATTTTAGACTGGACAATAATATATATATATATATATATAAACTAAATTATTTATTTTTCAGAATGAGAAGTGTTTAGAGCAGAAAATGTGAGATATCGTTTGCTATTACATCTTATAATTTCTATCATCAGCTCGCTAGGATAAATTATAGTTGACACAGTCTTTATGCAGTTAAGTGTCATTGCCTTAACTAATAGACAAATATCAAAGATGTGTTAAGTTTCTGTATTTAAAATATATTTTTTCAATATCCATTTATTTAAACAAG
>NW_013685373.1:0-1487 GCF_000517525.1 Limulus polyphemus | reverse complement strand
GGGAGCATTTGTATAACAACTAGTACTTCTACTCACCAAGATTCCAGAAAGAGGGGAGCATTTGTATAACAACTCCTACTTCTACTCACCATGATTCCAAAGGGAGGGGGAGCATTTGTACTTCTACTCACCATGATTCCAGAAAGAGGGGAGCATTTGTATAAGAACTCGTACTTCTACTCACCATTATTCCAGATGTAAACAGTGTTTGACAACGACATTTTCACTAGTTAACACTTAACCTCACGCCTTAATAGTATTTCATCACTTCTAAAAAGAAGAAATTATTCTGACATAATCAAGGTAGTAACTCTGGCGACTACACCAGTGTCGTCATAAGACCATGCTATACCTGAAGCTAATAATGTTTCTTTGAAGTTAAGCACAAAGTTACACAATGGGCCATCTGTGCCCTGCCCACCACAAGCATCGAAACCCGGTTTCTAGCAATGTAAGTCCGCAGACACACCGCTGTGTCACTGGGAGACAAGCTAATAATAATATTAACTGGACGAATGTTTATTACTAACGTATTTCTACTACATAATTCACAATATAAAAAAGTAATTGTAAGAGTATTGTGGGGGCGAAATTTTCGATGCGGGGACATCTGGTCACCCTATGATAGATAAGAGCACGAGTATTACAAACAACTGCTGACCTCATGTCAATATCAAAACTGTGATGTAGCTATCCTATAATTATTTACCATCCGAGTCTTAAACGTTTTTAGGGTAAGTTGGAGGTATCTGATATATTTATGTAGTAATAACAATCCGCAAGATGTCAGTGTAAGGCACAAAAGCTGAGTTAAGTGTCCATCACATTTTTCGTAAGCGTCTTTGAGAAGAAACAAGCCTAAAATGGGAGGTTCGTCTTCGTACGTATTCGAATTTCAAAGAAGCCACTTCAGAAAGTATTGTTAACGTATTTTCAACATGATACGTTCACAAGTGAATGTTGTTTCGTGTGTTTGTTTGTTACCCCAGATGTATGTAGAGGTTCCGACTCCAAACGCTCACGATGTGTCAATGAACGAATAAAACTGAATGGAATAACGAAGTCGTATGAGTGAACTCTTTTATCCCGACCGTAGAACGGATGTCATTCGAACATTGTAGGTACACTATTTCGAAATGCTGTTGTACTTACACTACCCCACATAAATATTTCGATAAGCTTTTGCACTTACAGTAACTATTTCAATATGCTGTTGTACTTACACTACCCCACACAACTATTTCGATATGCCGTTGTACTTCCACTACCCCAAATAAATATTTCAATATGTTGTTGTACTTGCACTACCCCAAATAAATATTTCAATATGTTGTTGTACTTGCACTACCCCAGATAAATATTTCAATATGCTGTTGTACTTACACTACCCCACACAACTATTTCGATATGCTGTTGTACTTCCACTACCCCAGATAAATATTTCAATATGCTGTTGTACTTACACTACCCCACACAACTATTTCAAT
>NW_013685372.1:0-1488 GCF_000517525.1 Limulus polyphemus | reverse complement strand
ACTAAAGTGATTACAGACAGATCATCACTACTAAAGTGACTATAAACAGATCATCACTACTAAAGTGATTACAAACAGATCATCACTAGTAATGTAACTAAAGACAGATCATCACTACTAAAGTGATTACAAACAGATCATCACTAGTAATGTAACTAAAGACAGATCATCACTACTAAAGTGATTACAAACAGATCATCGTCATTGTTTGTTGTGTCCAGTATACTCATTCACCCTCATCGTCATTGTTTGTTGTGTCCAGTATACTCATTCACCCTCATCGTCAACTGGACACAACAAACAGTGACGATGATGGTGAATGAGTATACTGGACACAACAAACAAGCTGGACACAACAAACATGACGATGAGGGTGAATGAGTATAGTGACGATGATGGTGAATGAGTATACTGGACACAACAAACAACTGGACACAACAAACATATACTCATTCACCATCATCATCGTTGTTTGTTGGGTTTAGTACATTATAATTGGAAGTTGTAAATTTAGTAAAGAATTTATTCTCCTTTTCTTCTTTTAGATCGCGTGGATTCATACTGACCGCTATACCCTGTTGACCTTACAAAACAGGGTGATTACTAGGAACCCCAGGTTCAGTATCACCCACAACGGTCATCGCACGTGGACGCTGTACATCAAGGAAGTAGAAGAGAGGGACAGTGGAGAATACATGTGCCAAATTAACACCTCCCCAATGAAGAGTCAGAGCGGATTTATTAATGTTGTAGGTGCGTATGGATATTATAATATTTGGTTGGCTTTCAAAAGTAACTATCATTGCCAAAAATTAAAATTTACCAGTTTCAGAGTTACCATCAACTTCCGTACTTTACCGGTTTCAAAGTTATCACGTGCTTTCTTACTTTACCAGTTTCAAAGTTAACACGTGCTTTCTTACTTTACCAGTTTCGAAATTAACAAGTTTCTTAATTTACCAGTTTCGAAGTTAACACGTGCTTTCTTACTTTACCAGTTTCGAAATTAACCAGTTTCTTAATTTACCAGTTTCGATGTTAACACGTGCTTTCTTACTTTACCAGTTTCGAAATTAACAAGTTTCTTAATTTACCAGTTTCGATGTTAACACGTGCTTTCTTAGTTTACCAGTTTCGAATTTAACACGTTCTTTCTTACTTCACCAGTTTCGAAATTAACACGTGCTTTCTTACTTTACCAGTTTCGAAATTAACACGTGCTTTCTTACTTTACCAGTTTCGAAATTAACACGTGCTTTCTTACTTTATAAGGTCAACTTTAGCATAACTTTTAGTACTTTACCACTTTCAGAATTAGCCTGTTCTTTCGTAGTTTACCAGTTTCTTTGCGTTACTATGTCATTAGACTAGGCTGAGGATGTACTTTAGAATAGTTTGTCTTTGTATTACCATGTCATCAGACTAGGCTGAGGATGTACTTTAGAATTGTTTCTTTGTTTTACCATGTCATCAGACTAGGCTGAGGAT
>NW_013685371.1:0-1488 GCF_000517525.1 Limulus polyphemus | reverse complement strand
GGACCAAATGTTATTAACTACCTCAGTGTCATAATTACTCTAAGTAAACACAAATTCTTTATTAAAACATGTAAAACGTTTCAAGTGATCAAGGGGGAGAGTAAGCAAGCACTTGTAAGACCTAAGCTGTTTTGAAAACAACTTTGGATTAAACATAAAACAAAATCTCCTATCATAAAGAAACCGTGCATAATATTTGAAGCATGAGACTAGTTTTAGATGACTCTAAAGAAAGGAACTTGAGAGTGGAAGAAAGTAATTCTATGTCCTGACTGTAGTACTACTAATGTTAGTACATCTACTGATATGAGTACTGAAATAAATAGGTTATATAAACATGTTGCATAGGCAATTTAAATAGATATAGATGATTTTAAAAGATCATACTGTATCAAAAAGCCAGTAAATAAATGGCATACAATCTAGCAATGGAAAATGTTTCTAGTATAAATTGATTTAATTATTTCCTACTGTAACTAGTGTTGGCTAAGGCCAGTCATTAACATCAGCACCTCTAATCTAAAGATATACAACTAAGTTTATTTCTTCAACTATTTATCTAGAACTTACTCATTTATTTCATTATAACCCTTCAGTGCCAAATCTTCAATTTACTTAAATGTAATTTCTGTAATATCTTTACTATATTCTTATAAAATTAATAATTAATAAATTTGAAACCAACTATACAGATAAGAGAGACTCAAAAGTTTGTCTTCTTCAGATATTATATATTGTCAAATATTTAAGATTTCTTAAACTTTATGGAAATAATACTCATTACTTGATGTATTTATTTTTTGAAACTACCCTTTCAATAATGCAAATGCTCTTGCAATGACATTTCTTCAATAGAACAGTATATAACTGTAATACTTTTGATTCTTCATTAGTCCTCCATTTTTCTTGAAAAGTTTCAATAGCAACTCTATACATAGAAATGCCAGATCACCAATGAGTTAGAAATATAGAAAAATACATCTGTCTAGTTTTAGTGTAAAGTTTAGAGTTCCTTAAAATTCTAGCATTCTGACCAATGAGAAATTACGAATTTCCTACACAGAAAATGTATTTCCGACAGATACTTACCTCCTCTCATCTTATTTTTAGTAGCAGGCCATTCCTGATTTATTCAATCGAAGGAGTGGCAGCAATCCTCTTCTGCTTTACTCATGATTATCCATAAGGGTAAAGTCCAGTTTGGAAATACTTATGATGCAAAACACCATGAGGAAGAACATACAAATGGTCTTGCAGAACAACCCATCTCAACAGTGGGTGTTAATGTATTGGCCATACAGTGCAGATTTAAGGATTAGTATACCTGGACAGGCAACATTCGCCACAGAGTGGGATCCAATAATAAGCAATAGAAAAGGATCCTGTAACAGAAAATTTTATAAATAATGTGTTCAATAGTTACACATGCCAGCCCTGATGACTTCCTCTGCCGGACGATGAAAATGAGCAGCTTGTGGACATCGTGAG
>NW_013685370.1:0-1488 GCF_000517525.1 Limulus polyphemus | reverse complement strand
TCGAAACTCGTTATGTTAATGTTTTAAAAATAATATAATAAAGTGTGAAACTACACTAAATGACGGTATACAAGTCTCAGAAATATTGTCTTAACTGAAATATATTAATGCAATAACTTTGGATATTTTCAACACTTAAAGGGTTTAATATTTTTAGTTGATCTAATCCTATCAAGTTCATATATTTTGGTTTTTAAATAAATATACACAATTAGAGACGAATTATCTCCCTCACGTGCGAGGGAGGGAAATGCATTTGTTTACAAAGAACCTATTTTATTTAGAAAAAAAAATAACAAATACGTGACACACAAAAATAAAAATCACTTGATGTAATGCACGTTACTTTCACGAGAATCTAAATTTCAAGATACTTAATAGTTTTTCCAAGATAACGCAACCGTGTTTATTTTCACCAACTTACTTCGCGACTATTAAATTTGGACTAAACGTTGTGGTTCTCTACAGTTATATGAGAGATTTAAAATGTTTATATGGAAAATGAACTTATACATCCAGCTGAATAACCATTCAGTTTTAATGCTGTATACTGGATTAGTTATACGACCTAACTAAGTAGAGGAAATTTAATAGGAAGCGTATCGGTGTTATTCAATGTTTGGAAATACTCTACATAAAACGGATAAATTATAAGAAACTTCTTAGAAAGTCAATTCACGCACGTGCTTCATTGTCTACTAATACGAAGCGTTTGATGTCTCGTCCTAATTCAAAATCGGTTATAACAAAACTGAAACTAACATAGTGCGATGCTAGGTGAACAGCTTGAGCTGTATGTAATACACCAGATACATGTGGCATAATTGAATTTTAATTATGTACAACTAGAGTTAACAGCAGTGACGTCAGCTTTAAGCTACAACGAAGCCCACGTCAAGATATTAAGATATCGTTTATGATAAGTTAATTAAGCTACGCATTTAAACAAGCTTTAAAATCACTGGAAATCCGTTATTTACAAAGTTCCTTGTATATTTGTAGTGTTGTTAATAATCACATTTAAACGGAAGTAACGACAAGTCTCTTATTATAAACTCACAAGCAAACATCACCTATGCTTACAAAAGTTATATTCGTTATGATAATATGGAGTAACTTCCACTTTCAAGAAAAGTCAAATAACAAAACCTAGGTTCTGAAGAAGAAACTAATTACTTTTTAATTTGATTTTTTTATACTTTTATTTTAGATTATTTTGCATTATTTGTTTTAAATACGTATTTATTACTAAATTAAATCTTCATAGCTGGACAAATTTTATGATACAATATTCTTATTCACATACACATCCAACAAGTCAAATAATATCCTTTACCTAAAGGAGAACCAAATACTATCACATACACATCCAACAAGTCAATAATATCCTTTACCTATAGGAGAACCAAATACAATCACACACACACATCCAACAAGTCAAATAACATCCTTTACCTAAAGGAGAACCAAATACAATCACACACACAT
>NW_013685369.1:0-1488 GCF_000517525.1 Limulus polyphemus | reverse complement strand
GCTGTCAACGTGGAAACGATTAACCACGTGTAAAAACGGCTGTCAACGTGGAAACTATTAACCACGTGTAAAAACTGCTGTCAATGTGGAAACTATTAACCACGTGTAAAAACTGCTGTCAACGTGGAAACGATTAACCACGTGTAAAAACTGCTGTCAACGTGGAAACTATTAACCACGCGTAAAAACTGCATGGAAGTTTTAAAAAAACTTACATTAAATTTGTACCAATTTTAGTTACAACACAGGTAATATCTTTAAAGCACTGCCTTATTATGGCAGAATGTAGCAAGACCCTGTAGAATCCCTTCCTCTTTCCTGTATCTAAGGGTGGTAATGCTTTTAAAAAATTGTCACCTGCCGGTATTTTAAAGTAACTGGTTATAATTACAAAAACATTTGTCTTGTGTAATCTTTTATTTAACATTTTTATGTTAAAAATAACTAAATAGATTCTATTGGCTTTGTAACATTAAAGGCATATAATGAATATATTACAATGCTGTCGTATTCTAAACAGAATTCATTTTATCTATTGACAGATTGATAAGTGGCCAGACACAGGATATGTGAAAAAGTTACAGAGAAAGGATGGTAACTTTTACTACTACAACCACTCTCGTGAGTGTGCAGACAAAGATGTTTTTAGGACGAAACTTTATCATTATTAAACATAATTTTAGACTATCATACATAACCTATTAATAATAAAAAATAATCATTATTTGTGAAGCAAAACTGTATTTCATAAAATAAATTATTTATTTGTACAGTTCATTTAGCGTATTTTTGAAATTATAAAAACTATTTTGAAATGGATTGTAAGTTATGTAGAAAGAAAGAGACCTGTTTCATATACCTGCTTGAATTTTTCATTACTAAATAAAATGCTTGTGTTTGTATGCAAAAAAAAAAGATCCCTTCACATCAATACTTTTTCTAACTCTATGTAAATGAAGCAATAAATGTAAAAGACTTCACCAATTGAAAAATCTACATACACACTACTCCCAATTTTTAGTACGTATCCTCACTTTAAAAAGAAATTCTAATCAATTCTGAGGAGTATTTAATGTTACTACCATTTCCGTTTCATAAACCGTACAAGCTAGTACGTTTGAAATATCTCTCAATTTACAGATCAGTTTACTGGTTTAATGATTGTGTTCATTGACATTATACTACACTTACTAACAAACAAACAGGAAAACACAAGTGTTCACTGTATCTAAAAGGAAACAAAACAAGTTTGGCTATTTGTTATTAGTTACATAATGTGGTTGTTTCAGCATAAGAAACTGTTTCTAAAGATCTTATTGCATGTTATTTTTGTGATTCTTACAGATCAACTGTTTTTCTTGTCAGATTCAACAGAAGCCACAAATAGATTTTCAGTAGAAATTTTTTTTCGAAGTGAACTGAATTATCTTGATTTCAACTGGTAAAAAACAACACAAAAACAATTTTTATACATTTCATGAAATGTAA
>NW_013685368.1:0-1488 GCF_000517525.1 Limulus polyphemus | reverse complement strand
ACGGTATAATAACTGTAGTAGAGTTTTCACACTTGTGACCTATTGTTTACATACGGTACAATAACGGTAGCAGAGTTTTCACACTTGTGAGATATTGTTTCCATACGGTATAATAACTGTAGCAGAGTTTTCACACTTGTGACCTATTGTTTCAATACGGTATAATAACGGTAAAACGTGAAATGTTTGTCTATCTTAGAACATCATACCTACGTGACAACGTGCAATCTTTTAAGTCACAGCGAAAATTACAACAAAACAATTCAAACATAATACACGTGTTTTATACACCTGGTTTGAATATAACGTTTCGTGACACCTGTTCCATCTTATAGTCGATCTCAAATCTGGGGCATTATATAGCCTATCGCAGCTTACTCGATAAACAATAAGTCACAAGTGTGAAAACTCTGCTACGTGACAACGGGTAATGTTTATGTATCTTAGAACATCATACCTACGTGACAACGTGCAATGTTTGTCTATCTTAGAACATCATACTACGTGACAACGTGCAATGTTTGTCTATCTTAGAACATCATACCTACGTGACAACGGGTAATGTTTATGTATTTTAGAACATCATACCTACGTGACGTTATGATGTTCTAAGATAGACAAACATTGCACGTTGTCACGTAGGTATGATGTTCTAAGATACATAAACATTACCCGTTGCCACGTAGGTATGATGTTCTAAGATACCCAAATATTGCACGTTGCCACGTAAATACAAAACATTTTTTTGTTTAGAAGAGGAGTTAACCTGTGTGGCCAGGTGGAAGGAAGGTTCGGCTCACTACTTGGTAGGAAGAATGACCAAGAAGAATCAGGGAATATCGGACAAAGATGAAGACACGTACAGATGTTTCGTAAGTTCATTTTGTGTTTGCTTTTCTTGTTTTGCTTCTCCCACAATTTGCTGTATTAGAATGTTAGAATCTGTAAATCTCTATATGTGGCAACAGTCTACTGTCTCACAGAATGTTAGAATCTGTAAATCTCTATATGTGGCAACAGTCTACTGTCTCACAGAATGTTAGAACCTGTAAATCTCTATAAGTGGTCGCAGTCTACTGTGTCACAGAACGCTAGAATCTGTAAATCTCTATATGTGGCAACAGTCTACTGTCTCACAGAATGTTAGAATCTGTAAATCTCTATATGTGGCAACAGTCTACTGTCTCACAGAATGTTAGAATCTGTATATCTCTATATGTGGCAACAGTCTACTGTGTCACAGAATGTTAGAATCTGTAAATCTCTATATGTGGCAACAGTCTACTGTGTCACAGAATGTTAGAATCTGTAAATCTCTATATGTGGCAACAGTCTACTGTGTCACAGAATGTTAGAATCTGTAAATCTTTATAAGTGGCCACAGTCTACTGTGTTACAGAATGTTAGAATCTGTAAATCTCTATATGTGGCCACAGTCTACTGTGTCACAGGATGCTAGAATCTGTAAATCTCTATATGTGGCAACAG
>NW_013685367.1:1428-2455 GCF_000517525.1 Limulus polyphemus | reverse complement strand
CATCAGTTTACAGACAAAGTTATCCTAGCTTGTCGTTAAATAAATCCTTCAAACTCTTGTACATCAGTTTACAGACAAAGTTATCCTAGCTTGTCGTTAAATAAATCCTACAAGCTCTTGTACAACAGTTTACAGACAAAGTTATCCTAGCTTGTCGTTAAATAAATCCTTCAAACTCTTGTGCAGCAGTTTACAGACAAAGTTATCCTAGCTTGTTGTTAAACAAATCCTTTAAACTCTTGTACATCAGTTTACAGACAAAGTTATCCTAGCTTGTCGTTAAATAAATCCTTCAAACTCTTGTACATCAGTTTACAGACAAAGTTATCCTAGCTTGTCGTTAAATAAATCCTCCAAACTCTTGTACAGCAGTTTACAGACAAAGTTATACTAGCTTGTCGTTAAATAAATCCTTCAAACTCTTGTACATCAGTTTACAGACAAAGTTATCCTAGCTTGTCGTTAAATAAATCCTCCAAACTCTTGTACAACAGTTTACAGACAAAGGTATCCTACATTGTCGTTAAATAAATCCTTCAAACTCTTGTACATCAGTTTACAGAGAAAGTTATCCTGGCTTGTCGTTAAATAAATCCTTCAAATTCTTGTACATCAGTTTACAGACAAAGGTATCCTAGCTTGTCGTTAAATAAATCCTTCAAACTCTTGTACATCAGTTTACAGACAAAGTTATCCTAGCTTGTCGTTAAATAAATCCTTCAAACTCTTGTACATCAGTTTACAGACAAAGTTATCCTACATTGTCGTTAAATAAATCCTTCAAACTCTTGTACAGCAGTTTACAGACAAAGGTATCCTAGCTTGTCGTTAAATAAATTCCTTCAAACTCTTGTACAGCAGTTTACAGACAAAGTTATCCTAGCTTGTCGTTAAATAAATCCTTCAAACTCTTGTACAGCAGTTTACAGACAAAGTTATCCTAGCTTGTCGTTAAATAAATCCTCCAAACTCTTGTACATCAGTTTACAGACAAAGTTATCCTACATTGTCGTTAAATAAATCCTCC
>NW_013685367.1:0-462 GCF_000517525.1 Limulus polyphemus | reverse complement strand
AGACAAAGTTATCCTAGCTTGTCGTTAAATAAATCCTTCAAACTCTTGTACAGCAGTTTACAGACAAAGTTATCCTAGCTTGTCGTTAAATAAATCCTTCAAACTCTTGTACAGCAGTTTACAGACAAAGTTATCCTAGCTTGTCGTTAAATAAATCCTCCAAACTCTTGTACATCAGTTTACAGACAAAGTTATCCTACATTGTCGTTAAATAAATCCTCCAAACTCTTGTACAGCAGTTTACAGACAAAGTTATCCTAGCTTGTCGTTAAATAAATCCTTCAAACTCTTGTACAGCAGTTTACAGACAAAGGTATCCTACATTGTCGTTAAATAAATCCTCCAAACTCTTGTACAGCAGTTTACAGACAAAGTTATCCTAGCTTGTCGTTAAATAAATCCTTCAAACTCTTGTACAGCAGTTTACAGACAAAGGTATCCTACATTGTCGTTAAATAAATC
>NW_013685366.1:0-1489 GCF_000517525.1 Limulus polyphemus | reverse complement strand
GTGTTGTAAGGTTGGAGTGTCCAGTGTCTTGTGTTGTAAGGTTGGAGTGTCCAGTGTCTTATGTTGTAAGATTTGAGTGTCCAGTGTCTTGTGTTGTAAGGTTGGAGTGTCTAATGCTTTGTGTTGTAAGGTTGTAGTGTCCAGTGTCTTGTACTGTAAGGTTGGAGTGCCAAGTATCTTGTGTTATAAGGTTGGAATGTCCAATGCTTTGTGTTGTAAGGTTGGAGTGTCCAGTGTCTTGTGTTGTAAGGTTTGAGTGTCAAGTGTCTTGTGTTGTAAGGTTGGAGTGTCCAGTATATTATGTTGTAAGATTGGAGTGTCCAGTGTCTTGTGTTGTAAGGTTGGAGTGTCCAATGTCTTGTGTTGTAAGATTTGAGTGTCAAGTGTCTTGTATTGTAAGGTTGGAGTGTCCAGTATCTTATGTTGTAAGGTTGAAGTGTCCAGTGTCTTGTGTTGTAAGGTTGGAATGTCCAATGTCTTATGTTGTAAGGTTGGAGTGTCCAGTGTCTTGTATTGTAAGGTTGGAGTGTCAAGTATCTTGTATTGTAAGGTTGGAGTGTCCAGTGTCTTGTGTTGTAAGGTTGGAGTGTCCAATGCTTTGTTTTTTTTACTTGAATGACTACATTAATTACGATCTCTAACAGTAAATTGTTATTAAAGTAAAACTAACACAAGGAAAATACTTTTCGAAATGAAATGAGTTACACACAAAAGGGATTTATTGTTATTTTTCCAGGACAGTTAATTATATATCTTCTCGACGTTTAGAAGAAACGAGGAAACAATACGGTAAACAGGAATACTTTCCAGGAATATCGTCTGTGCGTGTGACACGAAAATGGTGATCCTAATTGTCCTTGACAATTTTAACTTAGTTGTTTGGAACATATTTGTGTTCCTAGGTGTGTGTTTCTGGCTTCTTCCGGTGATTGGTCAATTATTGTTGCTGTCGTTATAGAACCTCGTACTTTCTAACCTGAAGTAACGTTTCTGTGTTGAAAAAGCAGGTAACTGCGTGACATTGATTATCTACGTGTACACACGTGAAAATGACAGCTGTGGTTCCCTAAACTACTTGTCTTGTTTGTTTTATTAAATCCAAAACCTCATGTTACTATTTTTTCGTACATAATCAGACAAAGAGATTGGTAAATAAACTCTATAGTTATCGTTAGTTGTAGAACTGTGTATAGTTGATCTGTATAACGATAACTATACAGTTGATCTGTATAGTTATCTACAGAGATCAACTGTACACAGTTCTACAACTAACGATAACTATACAAATCAACAGTACACAGTTCTACAACTAACGATAACTAGAATCTGTATAGTTATCGTTAGTTGTAGAACTGTGTACTGTTGATTTGTATAGTTATCGTTAGTTGTAGAACTGTGTACTGTTGATTTGTATAGTTATCGTTAGTTGTAGAACTGTGTACAGTTGATCTCTGTAGTTATCGTTAGTTGTAGAACTGTGTATAGTTAA
>NW_013685365.1:0-1489 GCF_000517525.1 Limulus polyphemus | reverse complement strand
ACTGGGGGGGGGGCATGCCCTTCAATGGTTCAGCGGTAAGTCAGTGGGCTTATAACGCTAAAAATCGGTTTTGATACCCGGGATGGGCAGAGCACAAATAGCCCATAGTGTAGTTTTGTGCTGTCTCCTGGTGGGACAGCGGTTAGTTTACGGACTTACAACGCTAAACTCGGGAGTTCGATTCCCCGCGGTGGACGCAGCAGATAGCCCAGTGTGGCTTTACAAACAAACTATACTATTATAATACAGGGTGTCTGAAAAGTCTGGAACCATAGGTACTTCAACGAATTTTATAGAATGTGTTCAACGTGCTATCCGCTTTTCGCAAGTTCAGATACGTGGCTGGTTATGACGCTGTCAAAGCGTGAGAAGGTCGGGTTAAACGTGTTTCGAATTACAATGCAAACCACCTTATGGTTCTAGACACCCTATACAAATGATAATTTAGAAATAATGTCCTATGAAATTGCAAATTCAATGAACTCTGAATCAAATATTGTAAACTCGATAGGTATCAAACTTCATGCTTCTATGATCCAGATGTCACAGCAGTGAGTTTGAGAACTTGTACTACAATCGTTATTTAAGGCGTTATGTCCGATTGATCAATATTATACAAACGGCACTAGGTAGTTTTTTTAAAAACGACACGTTTTATGCTTCTCAGAATGGTACTGTTCACTATTGAAAATATTCGTGACATTATTTTGAGACCTTAACATTAGGCCTATGATATACATCTATAATTTTAACTGCAAATTTATAATATTTTATGAAAATCCTGAAATATTGAACCATAACTTGCCCAAATTTGTCTCGTGGGTTTTAGGTGCTATAATTCTTTTATAGAAACGATACTTCCAGCAAAGTGGCGGTAGCACAGGCACGAACAGCTAAGCCTTACGGTTCAGAGGCTAAGTAGACTCTTATTTCCATACTTTTACACTATCTATTCATTGAACTCGCAGGTGAATCAGTAAAACCGGTGTAATTTTTTACATTAAAAGGATTAGGGTCATTTTAAAACTGCACTGTATAATCACCGAGTTAATATCTAAGCCACGAGGTCTGTTTATTATTGTCGAACCAATTGAGTTTTTTTTCACGGAGATAAATATGGAATAAACAGTAAGAAACTATTAAGTAAACTATATAAATTCCATAAGCGATTTTGACTCAAGCATTTAGCTCAAACTACCAATTTCAAAAACTCGCTTTGTGTCCTAGTGACAGACAAATAGATCGGTTTATTATTTTAATAACCAGTATTTATTTCAACTTGCTCAAAATCTGACTAAACACAACTTCTATACGGTTATTTTGTAATGTCGTAGTTAATTCGGCGACAATGGAATATCCTTAAGATACTGTAATTTTTAACCACAGCGACTAAATCAAGAGATCTGTAGGATTGAGGGGCAACTGCCTCTAATTCTGAACTACTGAACAGAGGGATGGCAGTTAGCCAACAAAACCCGCCGCCACAAAG
>NW_013685364.1:0-1489 GCF_000517525.1 Limulus polyphemus | reverse complement strand
ATATTTATGTACTGTTTTATATTTAATTTATTATTTATTTATATACTAATTTATATATAATTTCTTATATATTTATATAATGTTTTATATATTTATATACTGTGTTATATTTAATTTGTTATATATTTAAATGCTATTTTATATTTATATTCTTATTTAAATATAAAACAGTATATAAATATATAACAAAATAAATATGAAACAGTATATAAATATATAACAAATTACATATAAAACAGTATATAAAATATAACAAATTAAATATAAACAGCATATAAACATATAATAAATTAAATATAAACAGTATAAAATATATAATAATTTCAATATAAAACATTATATAACTATATAATAAATTCAATATAAAACGGAATAAAAACATATAAGAAATTCAATATAAAACAGATTAAAAATATATAAGAAATTCAATATAACACAGTATAGAAAATTTCAACAACAAATTCAATATAAAACATTATATAAATATATAACAACATAAGTATAAAACAGTATAAAAATATATAATAAATTAAATACAAAACAGTAAATAAATATATAAAAAATTAAAAGAGAACAGCATATAATATAATATAAAATAAATTGAATTTAAAACAATATACAAATATATAACAAATTAGATATAAAATAGTATATAAAAATTTAACAAATTAAAAAAGAACAGTATATAATATAAAATAAATTGAATTTAAAACAATATACAAATATGTAACAAATTAAATATAAAACAGTATATAAAAATATAACAATATAAGTATAAAACAGTATACAAATATATAACAAATTAAATATAAAACAATACAAATATATAACAAATTACATATAAAACAGTATATAAATATATAACAAATTAAATATAAACAGTATTTAAATATATAATAAATTAAATATAAAACAGGATATATAAATATATAACGAATTAATTATAAACAGTATATATATATATATATATATAAATATAAATATAAAATAGTACATCAATATAAAATAGTACATAATATACAACAAATATATATTTATATACTGTTTTATATTTAATTTGTTATATATTTATATGCTGTTTAATATTTATATTGTTATATATTTTTATCCCATTTTATATTCAATTTATTTTATCTTTATATACTGTTCTCTATTTAATTTGTTATATATTTATACATTGTTTTATGATTAATTTATTATATATTTATATACTGTTTTATATTTAATTTGTTATATATCTATATACTGTTTTATATTTAATTTGTTATATATCTACATACTGTTTTATATTTAGTTTGTTATATATATTTACATCCCGTTTTATATTCAATTTATCTTATATTTATATACTGTTCTCTATTTAATTTGTTATATATTTATATACTGTTTTATATTTAATTTGTTATATATTTATATACTGTTTTATATTTAATTTTTTATATATTATATACTGTTTTATATTTGTTACATATTTATGTACTGTTTTATA
>NW_013685363.1:0-1490 GCF_000517525.1 Limulus polyphemus | reverse complement strand
CACAACTTGTGTTCTAAAGCTATTAATAGATTCATCTTCTATACTACAAAAACTCGTTTCACAACTAGTGTTCAAAGCTATTAAGAGGTTCATTTTCTATACTACAAAGACTCGTTTCACAACTAGTGTTCTAAAGATATTAATAGATTCATTTTCTATACTACAAAGACTCGTTTCACAACTTGTGTTCTAAAGCTATTAATAGATTCATCTTCTATACTACAAAGATTCTGGGGGACCGTCCTTTTATCAACACGTATAGCGGCGTCGGGAAAAAAACTATCATCAATCATCTTAAACACACATAACTCGTTGTATTCTCCAAAAACTTTGATAACAAATTATAACACGCATTCTTTATAAATGACGGATATCAAGAATGATAACAAATCTGAAATTTTAATTATTTAGAAGACAAACCGTTTTAAATTAAATGGAGATAAACACATATCTATTATGCCTCTGAAAGAACTACAGAGATTGAGTACGCTGTAGTAAAACGATTTTGATCCTAGCCACTTTCTTACAGTCCACGTCACCACGTCCCGTCATGCTCTATCTGACGAACGTGCATCCTGACAACAACCTTTCAGCGGAGCTTAAATTGCAGAAAGTTTCTCCGCAAGGCTGTTATGTCCAAAGCTTATCACCTCTCCACGAATGTTTCCATAAACCATACTGTGTACGAGAACAATGGTTTTCTATTCCGGGAGAGTCCGCTCGCACGGAAATCCATAGATGCTGACTTGGTCGGTATCTCTCGTATGGAATAGTTTGAATACCTATTTCAACCTCCAACGAACTAATCTCTGTATAGTTATCTTATTTTAAGTTTCATCCTTCGAACATTATTGATCATAACAATAAACGTAAACTCTCGGTATATATATATATATATTATAGGTGTCCGTGGGTGTCAGTAGCTATAATACATAAAGAGCAGTCTAAAAACAGGTTACTGTACTTATTAAATAAAAATCACACGAGTATAAAACGTAAAAGCATAGTTTGAAAGTTAACTTAGATATATTTTCACTGGGATTAAAAAAACAAATATAAACGGTAATATCACAAGAAGAAACGAGTAATTTCTTTCCAAGGTTTTGACTTCATTAATTTTCTATTAATACCAGTTATCATAAATAACGTTTTTAGCTAACACAGAAATAAAGTTAAACATTTCTTAGGGCACATCTAGTCGAAGTAATCACCTAAAATCAAGGTACACATTGTAAACACACACAACTTTTTATTTGTTTAAATGTCTACATTGTTGTTATTACATCCGGGACAGTCACTGTTCCGTCCGATTAATAAGGCACACGGAAAGGGCGGGTCATCACTAAGTGATCTTTATTCAGTTTATCTGCATCTCGTTCTTCCGGCTAACGACGTATCAACAACTTTTCATATATAAGAAGGCAGCTGAAGTTCTGTAAGAATATTTCAATAACAATCTCTTTGTGTAAGTAAAGAGATTCATAAATACC
>NW_013685362.1:0-1490 GCF_000517525.1 Limulus polyphemus | reverse complement strand
TTTTGTCGTCATCAGGGTGTGTTATGCATTAGAAAGCAAACTGTTACTGAGTATCAATGAGTGTTTCTATCATAGAGGGCGTATTTCAAAGTGTAATGACTTGTTCATTCCGCTCGAGTTAGTCCAGTGAAATCGACGTGCTTGTTTTCCAGCGAAAGATCTCTTTGCTCTATCAATAAGTTGATTAAATCTATCCAGTATCCTTTGTTGTTTGACTTGTTTGTTTCCCTGTTTGTAATATATCATCCACACGTCATCTGTTTGGTTTGCCTTTCTTCTTATTTATCAGGTTACAATAGAATATCGGTTTTCTAATATGTCTGTCTATCTTTCTATAATATAATACTCACGTATCATATTTGTGTGATTTATTATTTAATCTGTCTCTCTTTTAATGCTATAATATTCTCGTATCGTTTTGCTACTTATCTACCCTTCAATTCATAATGTATTACCCTCGTGTTATTCTCTCACAAATCATGAAAAATGTCCATACGTGTGTTGCTAATTAAATAATTGATTCAAGTCATAAGATTAATGACATAATATCTATATAATAATACAGCTGTTTCACTACAAATACTTCTATACAAATTGAAGGCTTACAGTCAGCCAATGTTTCTGCGTTTGACGAGCTGGTGTATAATTTTCACAGACGAAGCAACAGCGAACGTTTAATATCCAAGCCGAACCACTTACAGTGAAAATTATATATAAAAGGTGATTTAATAAATCTTTTAAAATTCCAAGTTAGCGAAGTATCGTAGTACACTGCCTTTACAATGTTGGCTGTCTCCATTTTGTTGGGCGTGGGGTTGGGCTTAATCATATTTCTGGAAGGTCTGTCATTAAATACTTTTATCCTGAATGTTACGCTTGATTTAGGGATAATTTACATTCAGTTCTTGTCGTATTGCTGAGATTCTTTCCTTGTGTCAAATAACCTCCACATCACAGCGTAACCGTTAAATTAGGTTAATAGCTGGTACGTGGCTTTGTAACCAGTGATAAGAAGTAATGACTTCATAACAAGTGACATGAAGTGGCTTCATAACAAGTGACATGAAGTGGCTTTGTTTGTTTCGGATATTGAAAGTCATCCCTAATGTTGAGCTTATAAACTAGAGTAAAGTCAGGTCAGTAAACAGTATCCGTTGGACTTATGGACCAGAGTAAAGTCATGTCAGTAAACAGTATCCGTTGGACTTATAGACTAGAGTAAAGTCATGTCAGTAAACAGTATCCGTTGGACTTATAGACTAGAGTAAAGTCATGTCAGTAAACAGTATCCGTTGAACTTATAGACCAGAGTAAAGTCATGTCAGTAAACAGTATCCGTTGGACTCGTTGGACTTATAGACTAGAGTAAAGTCATGTCAGTAAACAGTATCGGTTGAGCTTATAGACTAGAGTAAAGTCATGTCAGTAAACAGTATCCGTTGAACTTATAGACTAGAGTAAAGTCATGTCAGTAAACAGTATCCGTTGAG
>NW_013685361.1:0-1490 GCF_000517525.1 Limulus polyphemus | reverse complement strand
CTAACTATGGGGGATTTCTTAGTCTACAGGAATTATTGTTATAAATGACCTAACTATGGGGGATTTCTTAGTCTACAGGAATTATTCTTACAATGACCTAACTATGGGGAATTTCTTAGTCTACAGGAATTATTCTTGCAATGATCTAACAATGGGGAAGTTCTTAGTCTACAGGAATTATTCTTACAATGACCTAACTATGGGGGATTTCTTAGTCTACAGGAATTATTGTTATAAATGACCTAACTATGGGGGATTTCTTAGTCAACAGGAATTATTGTTATAAATGACCTAACTATGGGGGATTTCTTTACCTACAGGAATTATTATTATAAATGACCTAACTATGGGAGATTTCTTAGTCTACAGGAATTATTGTTATAAATAACCTAACTATGGGGAATTTCTTAGTCTATGCATAATGACTCTTTGTTGAAATATCCATCTTATCAAAACTTAATATTTTAAATTGTTTTTAATGAACATTTCAGTTTACTTTTTTGGAAATAGGAAAAACTATTCTCTGATTTTTCTTCCTATAAATGATGGACTTTTAGTGACCACACTCTTGTTTACCCACTGCGGAGGCCCAAGAAGCTACGTTGATCCACACACCTATGAAGATCCCAATCAAGCAGTTCAAGAGTTTGCTAAAGAGATAGATGCTTCTCACATTACAATTGAAGCCATCATAGGAGGAGGTAGGAGAGAATAGTAGAATTTATAAATACTGGTACAAATATTGAAGCTGTTGTTAGAAGAACTAAGATATTTGTATTGAATTCTTGTAGAGAATAGTAGAGTTGATAAATACTGGTACGAATATTGAAGCTGTTGTTAGAAGAACTAAGATATTTGTATTGAATTTTTGTAGAGAATAGTAGAGTTGATAAATACTGGTACGAATATTGAAGCTGTTGTTAGAAGAACTAAGATATTCATATTGAATTTTTGTTGACTTATTGTCATAGAAACGTAACTCTGTTAACGTAACTCTTTGGTGATTAAATGTTTTATAATAAACTATCCCACTGTGGTCTAATGTCAAATGTTTTATAATAGCCTGGAGAACTGTGGTACCACATCAAATATCTATATAATAGTACTGTCTGTTGTCTGTCCATGTAACTATTTCACATGATGTGGATGGATCTTCACCAAAATTGGTATTGAGGTTCATTAGGTCCATGTGGGGGGTACATACAAATGTTCAGTTTTGCATTCTGCTGTTTTTATGGGATTTTTTTTACCAATACTTCACCCCCTGTCGATGGATCTTCACCAAATTTGGCATATGGAGATACATGCAAACGTGCGGTTTCACATTTTATATTTTACAGTTTTTATGGCGGTTTTGAAGTTTTTACAATTACATATAAGAGAACCAACTTTTCATGTCCTCAGATAACCTTTCATTAATCATGAATTTACCTAACTTCCATCGAGGGGATGGATACTTCAGATAGTATTATACTAAACTGTTCCTCTGT
>NW_013685360.1:1302-1985 GCF_000517525.1 Limulus polyphemus | reverse complement strand
GTACTCAGAATAGGTATCAACAAATCATACTTCTAACGAGGCTACCAATCAACAAATCATACTTCTCACACAGAATAGGTATCAACAAATCATACTTCTCGCACAGAATAGGTATCAACAAATTATACTTCTCACCAGTCTACCAATCTAGAAATCATACTTTTCACTCAGAATTGGTATCAACAAATCATACTTCTCACCAGACTACCAATGTAGAAATCATACTTTTCACTTAGAATAGGTATCAACAAATCATACTTCTCACCAGGCTACCAATCAACAAATCATACTTCTCACACAAAATAGGTATCAACAAATCATACTTCTAACCAGGCTACCAATTCAGAAATCATACTTCTCTCCAGACTACCAATCATCAAATCATACTTCTCACTCAGAATAGGTATCAACAAATCATACTTCTCACCAGGCTACCAATCTACAAATCATACTCTTCACTCAGGATAAATGTCAACAAATCATACTTCTAACCAGGCTACCAATCAACAAATCATACTTCTCACTCAGAAAAGGTATCAACAAATCATACTTCTAACCAGGCAACCAATCAACATATCATACGTCTCACACAGAATAGGTATCAACAAATCATACTTCTAACCAGGCTACCAATCAACAAATCATACTTCTCACCAGGCTACCAATCAACAAATCATACTTCT
>NW_013685360.1:0-807 GCF_000517525.1 Limulus polyphemus | reverse complement strand
ATACTTCTCACTCAGAATAGGTATCAACAAATCATACTTCTCACCAGGCTACCAATCAACAAATCATACTTCTCAAACAAAATAGGTATCAAAAATCATACTTCTAAACAGGCTACCAATCAACAAATCATACTTCTCACCAGGCTACAAATCAATAAATCATACTTTTGGCACAGAATAGGTATCAACAAATCATACTTCTAACCAGGCTACCAATCAACAAATCATACTTCTCACCAGGCTACAAATCAACAAATCATACTTCTAATCAGGCTAACAATCAACAAATCATACTTCTAACCAGGCTACAAATCAATAAATCATACTTCTGGCACAGAATAGGTATCAACAAATCATACTTCTCACACAGAATAGGTATCAATAAATCATACTTCTCACCAGGCTACCAATCAACAAATCATACTTCTCACACAGAATAGGTATAAACAAATCATACTTCTCACACAGAATAGGTATCAACAAATCATACTTCTCACCAGGGCTACCAATCAACAAATCATACTTCTCACACAAAATAGGTATCAACAAATCATACTTCTAACCAGGCTACCAATCAAGAAATCATACTTCTCTCCTGACTACCAATCATCAAATCATACTTCTCACTCAGAATAGGTATCAACAAATCATACTTCTCACCAGGCTACCAATCAACAAATCATACTTCTCGCACAGAATAGGTATCAACAAATCATACTTCTAACCAGGCTACCAATCAACAAATCATACTTCTCGCACAGAATAGGTATCAACAAATCATACTTCTAACCAGGCTACCAATCCACA
>NW_013685359.1:0-1490 GCF_000517525.1 Limulus polyphemus | reverse complement strand
ACCTACAACAGAGAAGTTTTTTATATTAGTAATTTACTGACTGATTTTAACTAAAAAAAACAAAAACATTTGCTCGTTTATTCCTATGTTACCTCTTCAGGTAAAATGTTTCACTTTAAAAAAAAAAGCATATTGAGACAACTTACACCCCTTTTATTAATTTACAAAACAATAAATGTATCCAGTTTCATACAAAACACTCACAAGTTTTGAGCCAAAGGTGCATAGGTACGTTCCAGTACACTACCCCTTCCACCAATGACCTTGGTACTTCAATGTGTTTGGGTCTGGAGACTGTCAAGTCCCTTTAAAATATATATATAAAACACTTGCGATGAAATGATTTCTTCAAATATACACAATGAACGTAAAATATGTCAACTAAGATAATCTAACTTAACATCGTAAAACATTTTGCTACTCAATAACTTAGAAAAGAAATAAAAATTCTTCCCAAATCCTCGTTCTATAAGTGGACTCCCCTTTCTTGGGTTATTTCTTTCAGCTTTATACAAAACTACTAAAGAATATTTCATGTAAAACAGTGAAAGTGAATAATTACCCTCATCCCCAGAGGGGGGGGGGCAAGGGTATGCCCTATCTCTCCTTTATAAAAAAATATTCAAAGTGATCCAGATTTGAATCCAGACCAAATTTAGTGAGGACTGTCCCGTACTGACTTCCCATCTTGTGTAAAATTTTCTTGTACATTAGTCTATTAGTTTTTGAAATACGTGTACGGAAGCACACAGACACACACATAAGGACCCGATTGAAACCCTTCTGTACGTGTGAATGAAAAATAATCGGTTTTCTACTCTTCTTCCCTTCTGTATGTGTAAATGAAAAATAATCAGTTTTCTACTCTTCTTCCCTTCTGTATGTGTGAACGAAAAATAATCAGTTTTCTACTCTTCTTCCCTTCTGTATGTGTAAACGAAAAATAATCGGTTTTCTACTCTTCTTCCCTTCTGTATGTGTAAACTAAAGTTAATGACTGACTTTCTTTGTGGTAACACAATCATATTTATATTACATTAACTAGAGCAGTCTAGAGAGATTGCGTACCCTTGTCTGTTTTCAAGATTGCATGTGTTTATATTGGATAATTTCACCTTCGAAAATCTTTCTTCAATCCACAACGATCAATGAATCTGATCATTTTTTGTTGTGTGATGAGGAGTCTCAACCTTAATGCCCCCATGAAACTTGGTACAAATATGATCACACTTTATGGTAATTAACCAGAAACCTCGAAAAATGATCACACTTTATGGTAATTAACCAGAAACCTCGAAAAATGATCACACTTTATGGTAATTAACCCAAAACCTCGAAAAATGATCACACTTTATGGTAATTAACCAGAAACCTCGAAAAATGATCACACTTTATGGTAATTAACCAGAAACCTCGAAAAATGATCACACTTTATGGTAATTAACCAGAAACCTCGAAAAAAAGAAGAGTAGAAAACAGATTATTTTTCG
>NW_013685358.1:0-1491 GCF_000517525.1 Limulus polyphemus | reverse complement strand
GAACTAACGCATGCGCAAATGTAGTTGCGGGATCTTAGTCATATTTAGAAAACAGATACTGTTTTTTATCTGAAACATTAGACATCTCGGATACTCCCCGAGATTGAAGTTTTCAAGTGTATAAGTTAGGCTTAGGTACTTAAAAGAAAACACGTATTAAAACTATGAGGTCTGATCACTTTCTTGTGGTTGGAACTGAACAACAAGAACTTTAGAAGGGACCAAATATGTTCATGAGATAACTAACTGTCAGTATTCTAGAAGTTTCACGGTGGCTTTAGAAAACTAGCTATTGACCAGCACTATGTATTTTAACTGTTATACAGCTGCGTTAAGCAGACAAGACACTTCTACAGGGGTTTCAAAACCATAGCTGGGTATCGTCGTTAGTCTAGCTACGGATACGAGCTCAGCTAAATTTAATTCCGACATTATTTGGAAGGTACAAAGTAGAGGGAGCTATTAAACAACCCTTGGGTTATTGTGACGCGAGTAATGTCAAAACATGCGTTTTCCTTACCACTGTCCATGCTTTCATAATGACTTTGTATCTTCGGAGTATCTTCTGTAGTTTTCGCTTGAAAGATCCTGTTGTGGACCTGTCTTCCAAACAGAGTCAGAGAAAGGATGATAACTGGTACCTGTGGTGTAGTACATCCAGTGAGATCTCTAATACTAGCAACATTAATCAATCTACAGACGTTTAGACAGACATACGTCTTACACGTCAGTGTGCATGTTGTTACACCAATCTACAAACGTTTAGACAGACAAATATACGTGTTACACCAATCTTCACACGTTTAAACAGACAAACATGCGTCTTACACGTCAGTGTACATGTTACACCAATCTACAGACGTTTAGACAGACAAACATACGTCTTACACGTCAGTGTACATGTTACACCAATCTACAGACGTTTAAACAGACAAACATACGTCTTACACGTCAGTGTACATGTTACACCATTCTACAAACGTTTAGACAGACAAATATACGTCTTACACCAATCTACAGACGTTTAGACAGACAAATATACGTCTTACACGTCAGTGTACATGTTACACCAATCTACAGACGTTTAGACAGACAAACATACGTCTTACACGTCATGTACGTGTTACACCAATCTACAGACGTTTAGACAGACAAACATACGTCTTACACGTCAGTGTACGTGTTACACCAATCTACAGACGTTTAGACAGACAAACATACGTCTTACACGTCAGTGTACATGTTACACCAATCTACAGACGTTTAGACAGACATACGTACGTCTTACACGTCAGTGTACATGTTACACCAATCTACAGACGTTTAAACAGACAACATACGTCTTACACGTCAGTGTACATGTTACACCAATCTACAGACGTTTAGACAGACAAACATGCGTCTTACACGTCAGTGTACATGTTACACCAATCTACAGACGTTTAGACAGACAAATATACGTCTTACACGTCAGTGTACATATTACACCAA
>NW_013685357.1:0-1491 GCF_000517525.1 Limulus polyphemus | reverse complement strand
TTCTATCTATATTATACTTTGTTTTATTCTATCTATATTATACTTTGTTTTATTCTATCTACATTATACTTTGTTTTATTCTATCTATATTATACTTTGTTTTATTCTATCTATATCATACTTTGTTTTATTCTATCTACATTATACTTTGTTTTATTCTATCTATATTATACTTTGTTTTGTTCTATCTACATTATACTTTGTTTTATTCTATCTACATTATACTTTGTTTTATTCTATTGATATCGTGTTTTGTTGTTTAGTTAAGAAAGAACCAGCTTTAATGTTACAAGAAAACTGTGTTTTACGTATGGAAAGAACATGCTTATAATCATGTAACTCGAAAGAACATGTGTTTTCAGCCATCGTGACTTCAGAGAACTTGAAAATTCTGTTTATTCATCTGAATATTACTTCTGTAAGCAATTGAAGATAAAATGCATTTTTTTAATTAAGTTTCATTTTCAACACTAAATTAGCAACACTCTCTATAAATCATCTTCTAAGTCTTCTAAATAATTGTTTTATAATAAATAACAATGAATAAATAGTAATGATGAAAAACTCGCCAAGTTACACAGGCAACATCGTTCACATCCATTAAACATTCTATACTAACCAATCTAATTTAATCAAATTAAGAAAACTATTTCTTCGACAACTTCTAAACCTTGAGAATAGATGGATATGAATATTTTGGGTGAACCTGATAACCTTCATTAAGAGATGTTATTCACTTACGTCTGTGTCATACTTAAATTGAAATTGTTTTATAAATTATGTTATTCACTTACGTCTATGTCATACTTAAGTTTAAATTGTTTTATTGGCTATACACGAAACTAGCCTATTATAACTTTATTCGGTTTGCTAACAATACAATCTCAGAATAATTCCTCAAGAAAATGAATTAAAATACTTTCTATAAAAATAATTAATTTCGTCCCAGTTTATCATTATTATCAAATACGACGACATTAAAACAGTTCTTAAAAACGTATATTTTATATTTTAACTGTAAAAATACTGCACTTTGCGAGTTAGTATCTCTATAAATAATTTTAACGTCATTAAAAATGATTTATATTTCACGGAAGCATGGGCCGTTATATTATTACTGGCCTGTTAACCATATAGTAACCAAAATAGAGAGGCCTGATCTCACTTTGCAATCAACTTTATGGTTCTTTGTTTTTATTATCCAAGAAACATTTACAGATTTGCGAGTAAAACTATAGTCTGGCGCTGTTACAGAGGGTGGGTAAAACTATAGTCTGGTGCTGTTACAGAGGGTGGGTAAAACTAAACTAGCTCCATTACAGAGGATAAGTGAAACTAGTTTACCATCATTCCAAAAGACAAATAAAACTAGTGTAGCATCATCACAGATGATAAGTAGAAATAGTCTAGCGTTATTACAGAGGGTAAGTGTTACTAGTCTAGCATCATTACAGGAAGTGATTGAAACTATATATATATATATATATATAG
>NW_013685356.1:0-1491 GCF_000517525.1 Limulus polyphemus | reverse complement strand
TGTAGTCTTGCCATTGTCGCACTGGGGGCAAGACTACACTTCTGAAACCGGTATATTGCTTGAAAGATCTGTTGAATTTGAATAAAGGCCAAATAGTAAACTAATCCAGTTCTGCACATAAATTCTAAATATATATATTTCCAAATGTATGGAATGTATCCGAGTGTATTAGATGCTCATTAAATCTGTGTAAAACGAGAAGATGTCGCCCCTTTGTTATGAACAGTGTAGCTACAGATTAGTGTAATCGTATATATGAGGACGAGGGGGTGCTATGTCTATCACTAAACGAATCGATAACAGTGGGACAATGGCAAGTCTACACTTCTGAAACGGTATATCCAGTGCGACAATGGCAAGACTACACTTCTGAAACCGGTATATCTCACTAAACGAATCGATAACAGTGCGACAATGGCAAGACTACACTTCTGAAACCGGTATATCCAGTGCGACAATACGCAGTAGGAATAAATATAAAAGTTTGATTTCATTCTATGTTAAAATTCTTTGTGTGAAATTTTCAAGTATCGCATTGTAAACGTTAAAAAAATGAGTCAAATGAAAAAAACTCATAAACTTTAGCTATACCTGACAGTCTATACCTGACAGTCTTACCTGACAGTCTATACCTGACAGTCTATACCTGACAATCTATACCTGACAATCTATACCTGACAGTCTTACCTGACAGTCTATACCTGACAATCTATACCTGACAGTCTTACCTGACAGTCTATACCTGACAGTCTTACCTGACAGTCTTACCTGACAGTCTATACCTGACAGTCTATACCTGACAGTCTTACTGTCTTTACATTCAAAACAAATGCGTCGTCTTCTCGTGCCACAGATTTATGTGTATTCTACAGAAAGAGCCAATCATGGACGGCTATTTTTTCCACTGACCTTGACCTTATTTTAGAACAGCTCATTTTCGTTAGTTTCCAGAAGAAAACAACAACAAACTATATAGTTCGTTATCCACGAAATGTTGTTTATGTAGAACGACATCTGTAATGTGCTTTTCTATCAATAAATAAAAAGAAATTCAGCGTGATTATAAAGGAAACCCCACATTTATAATAATAAAAAAAAAAACGTTTACCAAAGGTAAGGTACACCGAGAACGTTTTCTCAAGGAACATTTGGACACAGTATTTCCAAACCATATTTTAACGTCTTTCTTACAAACTGGCCTTTGCTTTTATTTATCTTATTATTTCAATAATACATTAATATTGATTTGAACAATATGCGTGCCAGTGGCAAAATCCAGGGAAGGTAAATAAACACTGTCCAGACCAGACGATATTTACAGTAGTTTTGTCTCAGAATAGGCTTCATGTGCTAACGCTAAAATACATGGGACACGTTCTGTTGTAGTTCTTAAAACACAATGTACAAACTTCCTTAAATCAAACTTATTTATATGCTCCTTGTTTGTTTGTTATTAAGCACAAAGCTACACAATGGGCTATCTTTGATCTG
>NW_013685355.1:0-1491 GCF_000517525.1 Limulus polyphemus | reverse complement strand
TACAGACAAAGTCCACTTACTGTCAGTATCACTATGGGAGAGACAGAGTAGGGTATCTGTACAGAAAAAGTCCACTCACTGTCAGTATCACTATGGGACAGACAGAGTAGGGTATCCGTACAGACAAAGTCCACTCACTGTCAGTATCACTATGGGACAGACAGAGTATAGTATCTGTGAAGTGATCAGCGTGTATAGGTGTAAAACTGTGCTCAGCAACAAACTGACAAAATAACATTTATGCCTTTGTGACAGCTTCATCAATTTGATGTTGGAACTAGGTCTTGCTATAAGAAAAACACCAGTTGAGGCTGCTTGCTGCAAGTTTTTACATTTTGTTGATTTAACAACATTTTTATATATTCATTCATATTGATAATATTTTATTTCCCACAAAGAAAAACAAATCAGGCATCACACAACCTACAGCAAACAGTAGTATGGCCACAAGCTTTCTAAACTGACAACAAACATAAGTCATTAGAGCCAACTTGTTCTAAACTGACAACAAACATAAGTCATTAGAGTCAACTTGTTCTAAACTGACAACAAACATAAGTCATTAGAGTCAACTTGTTATAAACTGACAACAAACATAAGTCATTGGAGCCAACTTGTTCTAAACTGACAACAAACATAAGTCATTAGAGCCAACTTGTTCTAAACTGACAACAAACATAAGTCATTAGAGTCAACTTGTTATAAACTGACAACAAACATAAGTCATTAGAGTCAGCTTGTTCTAAACTGACAACAAACATAAGTCATTGGAGCCAACTTGTTCTAAACTGGCAACAAACATAAGTCATTAGAGTCAACTTGTTCTAAACTGACAACAAACATAAGTCATTAGAGTCAACTTGTTCTAAACTGACAACAAACATAAGTCATTAGAGTCAACTTGTTCTAAACTGACAACAAACATAAGTCATTGGAGCCAACTTGTTATAAACTGACAACAAACATAAGTCATTGGAGCCAACTTGTAGCACTTGCTTAAGTGAAAAGTGTCTCATATTATATGAAGTTCTTTACAAATTACATCTTATGCAAAATTAGGGACAAATCAAACCATACCCATGTTCCAATGGAATTCTCAGATCTGTTTCATCTGGTAAAATTCTTTTCCTTTTTGAAGTAATGCCTGTTGATTAAATAGGAAAAAATTCAGTATTTCTTTCAGATAAATAAATAAATAAATACATTACTGTTGAGACTCTTTTTTGGATGCATACATTTAATAAAGTACTCATTCTTCAAAATTATTGCTTTAACTGCAGTAAAACCACAATAAAAGATTATGTAGAAATTAAATAGACAACTTAAAAACCTGCACCAATTATACATCCATAATATACTGACACCATACATAAAAAATCTGCACCAATTATACATCCATAATATACTGACACCATACATAAAAAATGTACCAATTATACATCCATAATATACTGACACCATACATAAAAAATCTGCACCAATTATACATCC
>NW_013685354.1:0-1491 GCF_000517525.1 Limulus polyphemus | reverse complement strand
TACCACAACTATAATACAGTAGGGTTAGACACAACCTCGTTATGTTATTACAAGATATATATGCTGGGAAAGATTTTGCCCCTCGCCCTCAAAAAAGTAATTTTTTTTTTTGGGGGTGGTGAGAATGAAAAGCGTGTTTGATGCAAGAAGAAGGACTGAGGGAAATATTCACCCGAGGTTATTGATATACTTACAGCAAGAAATTTAATCACATGTTAACTGGTACTATTTTGAAGTACAATAGCGACATGAACAATGTTGACGTTCGTAATCTGTAACTCAAAACTTGAACAAAGTCGTATCTTGTTTATTTAATACAGTAACCAGAGAAAATCTTCTTTTTTGAAAAGCTAGTCTATATATGTGTGTTAATTCAACATAAAGATTATACTATTGTAGTCTTCTCTAAATATAGCTGCACCGTGTTAACCGTTTGTTACAGCCAATTATGTAGGTGAAATATGACGCTGTTTCAGACACGAAAAAGTCACAGTTTATATTAAATGGTCATTGTAACAAGAATCCAACTTCTTCAAAATTAGCGACTATAATAAACGAACACCTTGAACCCCCAGTGGTCTCTAACCTCGCCATTTACCCGTATGTGTATAAGGTATCGTTAAAGAAATGTTTTAATATCACTTTAAAGATAAAGAATATTATCCTCCAGTGAGACAGCGGTAAGTCTACGGACTAGCAACGCTAAGATCCGGGGTTCGATACAACAGTCAGTCCAATGTGGCTTTGCTCTAAAACAATAAATAACATTATACGACGTATACTTAACCAGACGAATGCAACTTTTTCTTGCGCATGTGCGGGCATTTTAATTTTTTTTTAGATTGACTCTAATTTATAACGTGCAGTTTTATGTTAATAAGGAATTTCATTGTTCTTCTTTCCAACCGTGAGAAATCGATTAAAGGCCTCTTAAATTATGTCGTGTTGTAATAGTTTATTTCAATAGAAGAATTTCTAAACCTGTGTTCACGATATCTGTGTGCACAGCAGCAACGATTTGGATTTAAAAAAAAAACTTTAATCGCGAGCACGTGAGCATCACCATGGCAACGTTCTGACATCTTCTTTATCGCTGTTTGATGGGTAATGTGATTATTTCTACGAAACGTTTGTAAACATCTATTGTTTTGTCTCTCAACCGCACGTGCACGTTTCTACGATTTCTCTGCTATTAGAGAAAGTATAATTAGTGACGTATGATTGACGCACGAACCTTCAATTACGGCATTAGCGTTGGCGATACTCGCATTGAGTCGTTTCTGTAGACGTTCTTCTGTGCTTGATATCAAAATATTAGTTACCTTTTAGGCCAAGTGAAAACAAAACAAAAACATGTTTAGCATTCGGAGTTTTCGAAAAAAAAAAGGAGGAGGTACTTTTTTCTTAATGACTTCTTTTAAATAAAGATTACACCCATGTTTTCAAAGGGTCCACGTCACACAGAACCCATGTTTTCAAAGGGTCCACGTC
>NW_013685353.1:0-1492 GCF_000517525.1 Limulus polyphemus | reverse complement strand
AAAGTTTAAAATTGGAGTGAATTTAATAAATGTCTAAGATTATGAAATAGTGGATGAGGAAGAAAGAAAATTAGATTTGTTGAGGAGAGTAAACCGTAATTGGTGGAACCAAAATTGTGAGAATTGATTAAAAGACATGATTTACAAGAAAGGGCATCTTGCACAATCTTGTGCAATAATAAACTTATAAACTAGTCTCATGGGGTCGCTCTAAAGGTTTGATGCATGAAAATATTAAAATTCACAACGGTCAAATGACTGACTAAATTTGACTAATTTATTGTAAAAGTTAAGGCCATGATATCTTTCAAATGTATGAAAAAATACAGGATAATGCACCAGAGAGCTTTAATTTTTTTAAGGGGGAGTGGCATACCCTCAGGCGCCCCCTAGCGTGCTTTTCACACCTTCAGTGCTCGGCATTGGACTCAAAATAGTTCATTTTCTTCCTTTGTTAATTCTGATTCCTAAATAATAATGAATATTCAGTGTCTGTTCACAATCATAACCTTGATGCTCATTTTGTAAGCCCGTACAGATCCTTATTTCAACGTGTTCAGTGATTTTAAAAGTTTTTCGTCTATTAAAATTCTCATGAGCAAGATGGGTAGTTTCAGTACGTCTTCCCGAGCACACAGTGTTAATCAATGTTTCTTTATGAGATTATTATATTTGGAATTGTGGGTTCCATGTTGTGTAACTAATATTTTTGTTACATTATTATATATATTATCAATTTTTGAAATTTTTTGTTGCAGATAGATCTGAACATATTTTAAAGGATTTCCCATTTGTTTACTTATTTTTAAATTTAATAGAACAGAAATAAAGTACTTCCCAGTGTGAGTACAAAGATGATGATAATTAACTTCCAAAAGTATGAAATTTTTGTATCGTATTTGGATTAATGCCTTAGAAACAAATATGAAATGCTTTTGGTACACTTGGATTGTAGCCTTGGAAACAATACAGGATGGTCCAAAATTATATTTTCTATTTTAAAATTGAATATTTAAATAGCTAAGGAAATACAACCATGCAGTTTTCAACTTGTTGTAGCCCAACTTGAACAGTTTTTATTATTATGTCTTGTTTCACTCTAGTGAGCATTGTTACACTGTTAGATAGCAGCCGTACGAGGAAAGCCTTGATGCATCATTTGGCTTGCAGAGACCAAGTCAGTGACTGTGGTGCAGCATAGTTACGGAGACCAGTACAGGGAAAAATATAGGGGTATGTTAAGGGTATTGCGTATCACACACCTATAGGAAACATCATGAAGTTAAAGACCATGATAATGGACACCATCACCACTGTAACTGTGGGCTAAAATTGAATATTGGTAAGACATGCTGAGAGTCATTAATGGTGTACATGTAAAAAGCCTATTGATATTTCAATAAAACTGTTTGAGTTGAGCTACAAGGTGTTGAAAACTGCATGATCGTATTTCATTAGTTAGTTAATTAATAAATTTTAAAATGGGAAAGAT
>NW_013685352.1:0-1492 GCF_000517525.1 Limulus polyphemus | reverse complement strand
GTTCCATTAACTTTATCTTGTAGAATTTAAATACTTCGCATATTTCATATAATATAGAAGGCCTTCACGTTCCATTAACTTTATCATGTAGAATTTAAATACTTTGCATATTTCATGTAATACAGAATGACTTCACGTTCCATTAACTTTATCATGTAGAATTTAAATACTTCGCATATTTCATATAATATAGAAGGCCTTCACGTTCCATTAACGTAATGCACGTAGGTAATTTGACAAACGCTTAGATATATTTGATTAAGCTTTTCGAAATGATTTAATATTGACATTAAGCACGTACACTGTGCTTTAACTGTTTGTTCGATATGTTGAGACTAAGAACTTAAGTAAATCTAAAATACACACAAAGTTTTAAAAGCATCAGCTAAGTCAGCAGGCTCTATAACCTTAAGCCATTAATTTAAAAAGCTATGGTTATTATTAACAATAAGAACCACTTTCCATTGTTTACAAAGGCAACAAGGTGCAAAGTGTGAACCTCAATAATGTTTTGTAAAAATATATGTTTTTCCTTTTAGGAATTGTTGTTTTACGTATCTTGAATTTATGGTAATCTGACCATATAGAGTAACAATGATAGGGACAATTATATAGTTTGTAACAAATACTGTAATAATAAGTTTAATAGATTTGTTTTAAATATAGCAGTTTGTCCCGTTCCATTTAATTATTTTACGGAATTTTAATTTACACTTTAGTATAGTGGAAAAAATAAGCCATTATCTTTTAATCATTCCTGCTTTTAGATCCCCCCTCTCAGCGGTAAGTATTCAGGCTTGAATCGTTAAAAATCGGGTTTCGATAACTTCGATTGGCAGAGAACAGGTAACTTATTGTGTAATTTCGTGCTTATCAACCAAACAATCTTCGAAATTTTGTTTTATTTAAAAGCGTAAAAAAATGGTAAAGCTTCTGAAACGAGGTACTAAATTGTATCAGTTCCTAATTACTTTGTGGACAAGCTGTTGGTCCGTTCTTGTCTTAAACTGGTTTGATAGACATTTACGTTCACAGTCTCATTATAAGCTTTGTTGATTAATTATAAATTTCTAAGTGTGTCTAGATTCGAAATCAGCTTTGACGTTTGTTCTTGAACGTGTTTATTATTATAAGTTAAGAATACACAGATCTTCTGAAAGAAGAAGTGAAATAATATCAGAAACATCCAGGAGAACTTAGAGTTTGTATTTTAAACGTTAATTTGGTTAAAATAAAGGTTTAAACGCGATTGAATTTCACCTAAAATGTTTAACCATTGCATCAACCCGCTGAAATTCAATGATTCAAACTTTATTTCGAAACAAACGTCTCGTTGGTAGAATATGAAAGTAGAAACCCTTTAGTTGAACTTCTCTATACGTTATTTATCGTATTTATTTTAAAGTTAGCCCTTGTTGGTTATATTAGAATACTTAATCCTGTTTTATAAAATAGTCCCCTATATATTTTGTTTCTTTGTTTTGAAAATCGT
>NW_013685351.1:0-1492 GCF_000517525.1 Limulus polyphemus | reverse complement strand
TTAAATCTTGTGTCTTCTTATTGACAGTACACAGTATCGTTAAATATTGTGTCTTCTTATTGACAGTACACAGTATCGTTTAATCATGTGCCTTCTTTTTTGACAGTACACAGTTTTGTTAAATGTTGTATCTTCTTATTGAAAGTACACAGTATTGGGTTAAATCTTTTGTCTTCTTATTGACAGTACACAGTATAGTTAAATCTTGTGTCTTCTTTTTGATAGTACACAGTATCTTTAAATCTTGTATCTTCTTACTGTGTACTGTCAAGTGTACTGTCAATAAGAAGACACAAGATTTAACAATAATGTGTACTGTCAATAAGAAGACACAAGATTTAACAAAACAGTATTGTTAAATCTTGTGTCTTCTGATTGAGAGTACACAGTTTGTTAAATCTTGTATCTTCTTATTGACAGTACACAGTATCGTTAAATATTGTGTCTTCTTATTGACAGTACACAGTATTGTTAAATCTTGTGTCTTTTTATTGAAAGTACACAGTATCGTTAAATCTTGTGTCTTCTTATTGACAGTACACAGTATCGTTAAATCTTGTGTCTTTTTATTGAAAGTACACAGTATCGTTAAATCTTGTGTTTTCTTATTGACAGTACACAGTATCGTTAAATCTTGTGTCTTCTTATTGACATTACACAGTATAGTTAAATCTTGTGTTTTCTAATTGACTTTACACAGTATCGTTAAATCTTGTGTCTTCTAATTGACATTACACAGTATTGCTAAATCGTGTGTCTTCTTATTGACAGTACACAGTATCGTTAAATCTGGTGTCTTCTTATTGACAGTACACAGTATCGTTAAATCTTGTGTCTTTTTATTGAAAGTACACAGTATCGTTAAATCTTGTGTCTTTTTATTGAAAGTACACAGTATCGTTAAATCTTGTGTTTTCTTATTATCAGTACACAGTATCGTTAAATCTTGTGTCTTCTTATTGAAAGACACAGTATTGTTAAATCTTTTGTCTTCTTATTTACAGTACACAGTATCGTTAAATCTTGTGTCTTCTTATTGACAGTACACAGTATCGTTAAATCTTGTGTCTCCTAATTTACAGTAAACGGTATCGTTATATATTGTGTCTTCTTATTGACAGTACACAGTATCGTTAAATCTTGTGTCTTCTAATTGGCATTTCACATTTAACGATACTCTTGTGTCTTCTTATACTGTCAACACAGTATCGTTCAATCTTGTATCTTCTTATTTAATGTACACAGTATTGCTAAATCGTGTGTCTTCTTATTGACAGTACACAGTATCGTTAAATCTTGTGTCTTCTTATTGAAAGACACAGTATTGTTAAATCTTGTGTCTCCTAATTTACAGTAAACAGTATAGTTAAATCTTGTGTCTTCTTATTGACAGTACACAGTATCGTTAAATCTTGTGTCTTCTTATTGACAGTACACAGTATCGTTAAATCTTGTGTCTCCTAATTTACAGTAAACGGTATCGTTATCTATT
>NW_013685350.1:0-1492 GCF_000517525.1 Limulus polyphemus | reverse complement strand
TGTTGAGGGCAGACATACTGAGAATGATAGTCTCTGTATAAATGTTGAGAACAGACATACTGGGAATAATAGTCTCTGTATAAATGTTGAGAACAGACATACTGAGAATAATAGTCTCTGTATAAATGTTGAGAACAGACATTTTATACAGAGACTATTATTCTCAGTTTTATACAGAGACTATTATTCTCAGTATGTCTTGCCCTCAACATTTATACAGAGACTATTATTCTCAGTATGTCTTCTCAACAAGAGACTATCATTCTCAGTATGTCTCGCCCTCAACATTTATACAGAGACTATTATTCTCAGTATGTCTTGCCCTCAACATTTATACAGAGACTATTATTCTCAGTATGTCTTGCCCTCAACATAACATATATATAGTCTTCGGATCGAGAACGCTCAATTCAGGGGTTCGTGCCGTTGTTATAAGAAAACATATACATTAAGCCTATGGCAACCGACTATTGGGGTTTGTTTTGTTTGAATTTCGCGCAAAGCAACAAGAAGGACAGGGGAAAGGCAGCTAGTCACCACCACCCGCGCCACTTCTTGGGCTACTCTTTTATCAACGAAAAGTGGGATAGTTCGTCACATTATAACACCCCACGACACAAAGGGTGAGCATGTTTGGTGATGGAGATTAGAACCCGCTACCCCCTCAGATTGCGAGTCGAGCACTCAAACCGACTTTTGGGACAGCGTGTATTAAAATCAGTCTCTTGCCTTTTTTTAACAAATACTCAATCGACCTTCAGTAAAACTACTACGATATTAAGGCTTGAAACGAGAGCCTAGTAGGAACTATCAAATAAATTAAAATCAGTAATACTAAGAGACGAATACAAAGTTGAAATGAAACGAAACGTTTCGCCAGTTTACTTCAACGTTGCGTGGTGTTTGAGCTTTGTTTTCACTATTACCGCTGAATTCCTGTGTTAGTGAAGAACAAACCACAAACAAAATTAGCTTTTTTTTTTTCTGTCTGAGCGTACAGCTAAACAATTGGCTAGTTGCGTTACGTTTTCAGCCATATTGGAACTCCAATTCGAATTTTAGCGTTATTAGCTCTCAAGTTTCTCGCTGAGCAACCAGGGGATCTCAAACAAAATAATCGGAATAGTTCTTGAAACTTTCTGAAAGTCTAGAAAAAAAAACTTCCAGGGTATTAAAAAAACAAAGCGATTTCTTTGTTTACGATGAATGAAAGTCTTAGGTTTCAGTTTCTTTATACATTTATAGGTTTCAGTTTCTTTATACATTTATCTACTGCTTAGATACAAATTATGACACTTATGAAAACTAAGCTATTGAAACGTTATTAGGGATGTGGGTTTAATGTATATGTTATTACCCTTAAACTATAGGGTTTCATTTTAGCGTTCTGAAACGTTATTAGGGCTGTGGGTTTTGTGTTATTACCCTTAAACTATGGTTTCATTTTAGCGTTAACAAAGGTTATTAGGACTATGAGTTTTGTGTTGTTATT
>NW_013685349.1:0-1492 GCF_000517525.1 Limulus polyphemus | reverse complement strand
AGTTAGAAGATAGCCAACAATACACTTTAGTAAGAAGATAGCCAACAATAACTTTAGTTAGAAGATAGCCAACAATAACTTTAGTAAGAAGATAGCCAACAATAACTTTAGTAAGAAGATAGCCAACAATAACTTTAGTAAGAAGATAGCCAACAATAACTTTAGTAAGAAGGCAACCAACAATAACTTTAGTAAGAAGATAGCCAACAATAACTTTAGTAAGAAGGCAAGACCCGTGTTTCAACTTAACACAAGAGCAGAGAAAGACCTTTGTTTCAACTTAACAGAAGAATAGAGATTCGTGTTTCAACAGTAGAAGAGAGAGAGACCCATGTTTCACCTTATCCAATAAGTCTAACACAACCTTATTAACCAGTAACTACTAAAGTCGCTGTAAGATCTCTCACGTCAACAACAGTTTCATGTTTTCTCCTCGACTTCTTGCTTAACGTAAGCGAATAGAAGTAAGACATTATTACAAGTCATGCACAAACTTCAACGTATTTTTCTGGTGTTTTACCAAATTTCGTTGTGAAAACGAATGTCAGTAAAACTTGAACGAGTCGACTGCGCGTGTTTGTGTAGAGTGGAGTACCGTGTTTCTGGTTAGTGGTATAAACTAACCCTGATTTAGAAGTTCTGTTTAATTATTTTAATAGTATACTTTTGTCTACGAACTTTAAAAAGAAACTGACTTGTTGCTGGTGTTGGGAGATAAGAATACCGTCATTACAAGTTGCCGAGAACAGCGCGTTTCTTTCCGACTATAATGGGCTTGCAGACGGTCAACGATATCTCTGTGGTTCGAGAAATGATTTTAACGACCTCCCAATGGCCGCCTCTAAGGGTGTGACGGCTTGTCTATCGCCAATACAGACGGGGAATTATATCCAAGAGGCGACAGGTGTTGGATAATTAGAGTGAAACCGGCATCTTTTATTTTGAGACCATTATTTTCTTTTTCTGTGTGTGAATTTCCAGTTTCTTAACAGGCGTTTCTTTCACGCGGCTGACGAACTGCTAATGTCAGATAATTAGATTTTATTACTAATTAAATAACATCAAAAGTTATTTAGAAACACTTTAACAATAAACAGAATATCGATGTAATTTTTATAGATCTGAATAATGTTTCCAAACATTTTAACAGCTACTTAAAACTCAATGTCGTGATGAAACATTTGACTGCTACAGACCACTAGTATGTAAGTTAATCAAACACTGGCATTTACTTAATCCTAGATCGGAATTCTAATAAGGTGAGCAGCTTTGTTTAAAGGTATTTTTTCATGTTAGCGACAGTTAGAAAGGTATAAATTGTTGGTTGCCTTCTTACTAAAGTTATTGTTGGCTATCTTCTTACTAAAGTTATTGTTGGCTATCTTCTTACTAAAGTTATTGTTGGCTATCTTCTTACTAAAGTTATTGTTGGTCTCTGCTATTGTGTTAAGTTGAAACAAAGGTCTCTGCTATTGTGTTAAGTTGAAACAAA
>NW_013685348.1:1530-2172 GCF_000517525.1 Limulus polyphemus | reverse complement strand
TGACAGTACACAGTATCGTTAAATCTTGTGTCTTCTTATTGAAAGTACACAGTATCGTTAAATCTTGTGTCTTATTATTGACAGTACACAGTATCGTTAAATCTTGTGTCTTCTTATTGAAAGTACACAGTATCGTTAAATCTTGTGTCTTCTTATTGACAGTACACAGTATCGTTAAATACTTGTGTCTTCTTATTGACAGTACACAGTATCGTTAAATCTTGTGTCTTTTTATTGATAGTACACAGTATTGTTAAATCGTGTGTCTACTTATTGACAGTAAACTGTTTTGTTAAATCTTATGTCTTCTTATTGACAGTACACAGTATCGTTAAATCTTGTGTCTTTTTATTGATAGTACACAGTATTGTTAAATCGTGTGTCTACTTATTGACAGTAAACTGTTTTGTTAAATCTTATGTCTTCTTATTGACAGTACACAGTATCGTTAAATCTTGTGTCTTTTTATTGATAGTACACAGTATTGTTAAATCGTGTGTCTACTTATTGACAGTAAACTGTTTTGTTAAATCTTATGTCTTCTTATTGACAGTACACAGTATCGTTAAATCTTGTGTCTTTTTATTGATAGTACACAGTATTGTTAAATCGTGTGTCTACTTATTGACAGTAAACTGTTTT
>NW_013685348.1:0-850 GCF_000517525.1 Limulus polyphemus | reverse complement strand
TCTTGTGTCTTCTTATTGACCTGTCAATAAGAAATTGTGTACAAGAAGACACAAGATTTAACGATATACTGTGTACTGTCAATTAAGAAGACATAGGATTTAACGATACTGTGTACTATCAATAAGAAGACACAAGATTTAACGATACTCTGTACTTCCAATAAGAAGACACAAGATTTAACAATACTGTGTACTGTCAATAAGAGGACGCACGATTTAACAATACTGTGTATTGTCAATAAGAAGACACAAGATTTAACGATACTGTGTACTGTGAATAAGAAGACACAAGATTTAACGATACTGTGTACTTTCAATAAGAAGACACAAGATTTAACAATACTGTGTACTCTCAACAAGAAGAAACACGATTTAGCAATACTGTGTACTATCTATAAAAAGACAATAGATTTTTCGTTGACAGTACACAGTATCGTTTATTCTTGTGTCTTCTTATTGACAGAACACAGTATCGTTAAATCTTGTGTCTTCTTATTGACAGTACACAGTATCGTAAAATCTATTGTCTTTTTATAGATAGTACACAGTATTGCTAAATCGTGTGTCTTCTTATTGATAGTACACAGTATTGTTAAATCTTGTGTCTTCTTATTGAAAGTACACAGTATCGTTAAATCTTGTGTCTTCTTATTGACAGTACACAGTATTGTTAAATCTTTTGTGTTCTTATTGATAGTACACAGTATTTATAAATCTTGTGTCTTCTTATTGACAGAACACAATATTGTAAAATCTTGTGTCTTCTTATAGACAGAACACAGTATTGTTAAATCTTATACCTTCTTATTGACAGTACACAGTATCGCAATAAGAAAACACAAGATTTAAA
>NW_013685347.1:1721-2433 GCF_000517525.1 Limulus polyphemus | reverse complement strand
TTTCTGAAAGAGAATGTGTACTGCAGTGAAGCTTTTTGATATCGCTCTGTTATAGATTTCTTGCTATCAGAGGGTTCTAAATTGATGGATCTTAACCTTTTGCTACGTATATTCACTAGTTCGTTCCACAGTATCATACGAAGTTTCACCTTCCTACGATGCGTTTTAATGGAATTCTTGAAGGTTTTGCTTTTTGTACCAGTACTTAGTCCCATTTAGATGAATCTTTTTGAATTTTTTTATTAAGGTTCGCCGCAAATTTGCGCGTTTACTTACAAAATTCTAGATTATTAGTTTTAGTTTTACGATTTTTGTGGTCGTTTTATGTTACTCTTTTTATAGCTTCTTGAAATCGTATGTGTACTGCACTGAAGCTTTTTCCATGTAATTGCGCAACGATAAAATGTACCTACATACCAAATTTGGTTAAGAACAATAAATTCAGGACCCTCTGGTAACAAGAAATCGAGAAACAATCGGTAAAGAGTTTCACCTTTCTACTATTCGTTTTAAGGAAGTTATGGAAGGTTTTTCGTTTTGTACCAGTACTTCGTTCCATTTGGACTAATCTTCTCGAATTTTTTTATGAACGTTCGTTGAGTACTTGCGTATTTACATGCAAAACTCTAAGTTCATGTTATCATTTTTGAGACTTTTGTGGTCCATTTTGTTACTACTACTTTATTGGCTTTCTGAAAGAGAATGTGTACTC
>NW_013685347.1:0-780 GCF_000517525.1 Limulus polyphemus | reverse complement strand
GTACTTCGTTCCAACAAAAGTCTCAAAAATGATAATATGAAGCTAGAGTTTTGCATGTAAATACGTGAGTATGCAAGGAACGTTCATAAAAAAATTCGAGAAGATTCGTCCAAATGGTCCATTTTGTTACTACTTTATTGGTTTTCTGAAATTCGCTACGTATATTCGCTAGTTCGTTCCACAGTATCATGCGAAGTTTCACCTTCTTACGATACGTTTTAAGGGAGTTATTGAAGGTTTTGCTTTTTGTACCAGTACCTAGTCCCATTTAGATGAATATTTTTGAATTTTTTTATCAAGGTTCGCCGCAATTTTGCGCGTTTACTTACAAAATTCTAGATTATTAGTTTTAGTTTTACGATTTTTGTGGTCGTTTTATGTTACTCTTTTTATGGCTTCTTGAAATCGTATGTGTACTGCACTGAAGCTTTTTGTTACCGATTGTTTCTCGATTTCTTGTTACCAGAGGGTCCTGAATTGATTGTTCTTAACCAAATTTGGTATGTAGGTACACTCAATCGTTGTGCAGTTACATGAAGAGTTTCACCTTTCTACTATTCGTTTTAAGGGAGTTATGGAAGGTTTTTTTCGTTATGTACCAGTACTTCGTTCCATTTGGACGAATCTTCTCGAATTTTTTTATGAACGTTCGTTTCATACACACGTGATTACATGCAAAACTCTAGCTTCATTTTATCATTCTTGCGACTTTATTGGTCCATTTTGTTACTACTTTATCGGCTTTCTGAAAGAGAATGTGTACTGCAGTGAAGCTTTTTG
>NW_013685346.1:0-1493 GCF_000517525.1 Limulus polyphemus | reverse complement strand
ATATCTATAGGATACTTCAATGTTTATACGATACATCAATATCTATATGATACTTCAATATCTATTTTTGCTTCTGCCTACATTCCTTTATTTTTCACGCAAATCTGAAATTTTCAAAATCAACTTTCTGGGTTTCTTTATGCAATGAATGGCAAAGGTTAAGATAAGGTTGAAGGTTAATATATATATATATATATACATATTCAACAATTCCCAGACATTATGGTGAGGTTAGAAGGTTAAAACAAACAGAACTGTTACTAACTCCAGGCTAAAAACAAACAGAATTGTTACTAACTCCAGGTTAAAAACAAACAGAATTGTTACTAACTCCAGACTAAACACAAATAGATCTGTTACTAACTCCAGGTTAGAAACAAACAGAACTGTTACTAACTCCAGGCTAAAGACAAATAGAACTGTTACTAACTCCAGGCTTAACATAAACTAGAGTTAGTAACAGTTATTTTTGTGTTTGGCCTGTACTACCTCTCTGGTTACGTCATCCAATATTCTTATTAAATTCTTTACGTCAGTAGCAGTCGATGTACGAAGGTGGTCCAGAAGAAGCAAAACTCTTAAAACGTTCACTTTTAGAATTCACTAAAAAAATGTAAATATTTTATTTTTATTTTTGACACGTCGTTTATCAACCAGAGAAATCTTATATTCACGCGGGGTTTTATACGAAGTACTTTTTAAGTCTAAAATTTCACCAGAAAATCATGAATAACTCAGATGTTTATGACAGTACATTTTTATAAATTATTTATTCATCCCTATCTTCTTGACTATCTTGGTTACACTTCCACATAAAAACCCACTGGTGCGTCAGCAGTAAGTTTACGGACTTAAATCTATTCGCTACTGTGAACGGAGTGCAGATAATAATATTTATAGATTTACACTAAGAAAACATTAGTTAATGATATGGACCCCATTTAATTACTTGGTTGTATTTTACACGGTTCTTTACCGTGTATTACATGGACCCCACTTAATTACTTGGTTGTATTTTACACGGTTCTTTACTGTGTGTTATATGGACCCCACTTAATTACTTGGTTGTATTTTACACGGTTCTTTATTACATGGACCCCACTTAATTACTTGGTTGTATCTTACACCGTTCTTTACCTTGTGTTATATGGACCCCACTTAATTACTTGGTTGTATTTTACACGGTTCTTTACCGTGTGTTATATGGACCCCATTTAATTACTTGGTTGTATTTTACACCGTTCTTTACCGTGCATTATATGGACCCCACTTAATTACTTGGTTGTATTTTACACGGTTCTTTACTGTGTGTTATATGGACCCCATTTAATTACTTGGTTGTATTTTACATGGTTCTTTACTGTGCATTATATGGACCCCACTTAATTACTTGGTTGTATTTTACACCGTTCTTTACTGTGTATTATATGGACCCCACTTAATTACTTGGTTGTATTTTACACGGTTCTTTACTGTGTGTTATATGGACCCCA
>NW_013685345.1:0-1493 GCF_000517525.1 Limulus polyphemus | reverse complement strand
TGTTCTACACTTTGCTGCTGTGGTCTGAATGACACTAAATCAATCATTGAAAACGTTTTTTCTTCCACTAAGTCCCAAACTTTTAGAACAGATGTTTTAAGTGTTTCTGACACACACAAGTTAAGAATAGTAATTTATTTTGACTAAACAGGATGAAGCTGGACAAACTGTTCTACACTTCGCTGCTGTTCAGCCTCATCAGAATGACAGCTTCTATAACCTGATTGTGCAGACAGAGATTTTGCTTGCTGAACGAGATGTCAACTATAACACTGCCCGTGACGTTGCAGAGCGGTCTGGATATTTGGAGAATGTCCAAACAATTGACCAGTATGTCATAGATGCCTTCATCGATGGCAATGCAGGGTTGCTACATATGCTCATGCATGAAGGTTATGATCACCTACTAAATGTCACTGATGAAAAAGGAAAGGATGTGAAAACAGTACTAGAAGAACACAACTTACAGCGGTCACTTTCATTACTTACGGATTTAGCAGAATTTGAGGTGAAATAAGACGTATTTTATTCAAACAGTTAATTTTACTAAGATAATTTTGTGATGATGTGACTACCGAACAGATATGAGAGATTTTATAAAGTTAACAGTAGCATGGACAACTCCATTTGTGAAAAAAAATAATTTTGAATTCAAAAAAATGTGTTTCAGGAATTGCTAAAATAAAACAACATACTTAAACTAAAAATATAAAAAGGGTAATTGGGAAATAATTCAAAAGGAAGGTATCTAATTTTCTCTAAATGCCAAAACTATATTTTGAACTTTTTTTTTTGTTCGGTTATGTTTGCTTATTTGTTATTAAAATCCCCAACACCTAATGTTTATAAACAATATTTTATATTTAGTGGAATAGCTGGAGCTAAACTTTAGAATCAACTGAAAAAATTAAATTTAATCAAATTTGGGTAAATGCAGCTTACTTCTTCTGTTATTGGTTAGTGTTATTCAATCATTTGAAACTGTTTCATTTTCTTATTAGTATTTAATCATTCCTTGGTTTTAGACCAGAAACAAACTTTAATATTGTGTAGAAGTAACTATAAGTTAGAAGAGAAACTGTCCCAGAAACAAACTTTAATATTGTGTAGAAGTAACTATAAGTTAGAAGAGAAACTGTCCCAGAAACAAACTTTAATATTGTGTAGAAGTAACTGTAAGTTAGAAGAGAAACTGTCCCAGAAACAAACTTTAATATTGTGTAGAAGTAACTGTAAGTTAGAAGAGAAACTGTCCCAGAAACAAACTTTGTTTCAAGAAGTTAATAATAAGATAAGAGAGGTATTTAAAAGCAGTTATAGCATGGGACTTACACTAAGCCTTAATGATTATTATTAAATTAGTTTATTATAGCATATCGTATTCCTTAAATTTTCAACTGATTATTGAATCTCATTTCCTGATTTCTGATTATATTAAATGATATTTTGTGTACAAGCAACTGACTTTATAACTTCCTCCATTCTTTGAATCT
>NW_013685344.1:0-1493 GCF_000517525.1 Limulus polyphemus | reverse complement strand
AATTGAAGGTTCCAACATCTTATCAATTGAAGGTTCCAGCATCTTATCAATTGAAGGTTCCAGCATCTTATCAATTGAAGGTTCCAGCATCTTATCAATTGAAGGTTACAAAATTTGCATTTTCATCCATTATTTCGTTAAAAGGAGTAATACTTAAAATACTACATTTAATCATATATGATAATGAGCGTCTGAACTAAGAATAACAACTAGAACAATATATATATATATATTGACTGCGCTCAAAAAAAGACTCTGAAAGTCCAAATAGCCTTGGTTTTGATCGTTGTGCTATCAGTTCCTAAAACTACCAAACACAATTCAACATTTGTGAAATCTTAATCTCCAAGGGAGTATAAATCTATCTCCACATCCGAGAAGTACTAAAACGTGTGCATTTAATAAGTAACGCTTACAGGAGGTTGTTTTATAAATGCTGGTTGTATTTCAATAGGTCTTCTATTTTAATGGGTATCAAAAAGCATCTAAAGTGTGGAAATATTACAAAAAAAATTTTTGAAGAGCCACCTACTGGTAGTCTCAAATGAAAAATTGTAATAAGCTGAAATTTAGTACCAGAAGACAAGTTTATTAATTTTCGAAATTTGTGAAAAAGCTACACAAAAGGGTATCTGCGCATAGCTGTCCCTAACTTTGAACTGATAGGCTAGAGACAAGACAGCTAGTCAGCAGCACGTACGCCAAATCTTGGGCTACACATGTCTGACCGAATAGTGGTATTTGACAGTCACTTTGATAGCGTATCCACGGTTCCAAATGGAAACAGGACGCGAACCATGAATCCTTGGATTCGAAGTCCGAGCACACTAACCATTTGGCAATGCCCACCCTTACCCCCCAGTAAACAAAACGTGTAATTATTTTATTCAGAAATACACTACCGGTTATTGATCCACTGAAAATGAATGGTATTAGAATCCATTTCAAACCACACTGATGACTTTTCTTTCCGTGTGTGGATTACAAGGTTTAAAATAATACCTTCAACATAAAACAACAGAAAGTTCAATTGAAAGAACAATAACACATGATGGTGACTAGAAAATTATGCTTTTATCTTCTAACCTAATTACCAAATTGGAGGAAAGTTAGACTGTGCTTCATGTTTCAGACACGTGTTCAAGATCAACCGAAGGAAAAGTATTAAGTGAATAACACAGGGTTTAAAACAAAAACAAAAATTACATGCACGTTAAATAAAATCATGTTAGAGCTTCAGTCCTCTAGAATGTAGAACATTAAATCGCACCTTTGACGATAGACGGTTTGTCAGTCACTCTAAATGTAGAACATTAAATTACAACTATCACAATAGAAGGTTTGTCAGTCATTCTAAACGTAGAACATCAAATTACAACTATCACAATAGAAGGTTTGTCAGTCATTTTAAACGTAGAACATCAAGTTACAACTTTGACAATAGAAGATTTGTCAGTCATTCTAAACGTAGAACATCAAGTTACAACTTTGAC
>NW_013685343.1:0-1493 GCF_000517525.1 Limulus polyphemus | reverse complement strand
CCAACAGTTATGAATATTCTTCAACTGAGCTGTAAGAGTTAATCAACAGTTATGAACATTCCCCAACTGAGCTATAAGAGTTTAACGAACAGTTATAAACATCCTTCAACTGAGCTGTAAGAGTTAACCAGTTATGAACATCCGTCAACTGAGCTGTAATAGTTAATCAACAGTTATGAACATTCCCGTTAAACTCTTATAGCTCAGTTGCAACAGTTATAAACATCCTTCAACTGAGCTGTAAGAGTTAATCAACAGTTATGAACATCCCTCAACTGAGCTATAAGAGTTTAATGAACAGTTATAAACATCCTTCAACTGAGCTGAAAGGGTTAATCAGTTATGAACGTCCTTCAACTGAGCTGTAATAGTTAACCAACAGTTATGAACATCTCCCAACTGAGCTGTAATAGTTAACTAACAGTTATGAACATCCCTCACTGGGCTATCTGCTATGTCCACTGCTGGATACCAAACCCCAGATTTTAGCAATGAAGTCTGTAAACTTACTGCTGTCCCACCAGGACTGAGCTGTATGAGGTTAACCAACATAAAATGTTGTTTTTAGGTACTATCTATCTAATCACACTACTTATCAACCAATACCCCTTTATGAAACCTTAACAAAATTACTGATGTTCAATTTTTATGTGGGAGGTAAAGTTAACTGTGTTTTTTGAAAGACATAAGTACCTGTGCCTCTTTGATGTTGAGACTTGTAAGTTTGGTGTATCTTATCAACTGGCTCTGTAAAAAATGTTATAGACAAGTCCTCTAGGAATCTAAGGAATTTTATTTTACAATAAAGTTGACTTTCTTGTCCTCTGCAATGTTTAGGTTTATTGTCAGACTAAATCTTTGACTGGACCTGGTCTAACACTCTTTGAATTAGTGGCTACAAGGAGATGGGACAAAGGTTGCAGATCATTAGCTGTCATTATTAATATCTGAAATACTCTGTTAAGTTTTATGTATTGGAGTACCTTGTCAAGTTTCACTTACTGAAATACTCTGTCAAGTTTTATGTATTAGAGTACCTTGTCAAGTTTCACTTACTGAAATACTCTGTCAAGTTTTATGTATTAGAGTACCTTGTCAAGTTTCACTTACTGAAATACTCTATCGATACTCCAATACATAAAACTTGACAAGGTACTCCAATACATAAAACTTTTCAACATATAAAACTTAACAGAGTATTCCAGTAGGTGAAACTTGGCAAGGTACTCCAACACATAAAACTTAACAGAGTATTTCAGTAAGTGAAACTTGACAATAAAACTTGACAGGGTACTGTGTTGGAGTACCTTGTCAAGTTTCACTTACTGAAATACTCTGTCAAGTTTTATGTATTGGAGTACCTTGCCAAGTTTCACCTACTGGAATACTCCGTTAAGTTTTAAGTATTGGAGTACCTTGCCAAGTTTTATATACTGGAATACCTTGTCAAGTTTTATGTGCTAGAGTACCCTGTCAAATTTTATGTATTGGAG
>NW_013685342.1:0-1493 GCF_000517525.1 Limulus polyphemus | reverse complement strand
GTATGCACATAAGTGAAGTTAAAAAAAAAGATTTTTAATATTTTCGAAATTTATTAACTTTAATTTCCCACGATTTTTTTCCTTCTAACCCTTGTCAAATTGGTACTTAGGATCCAATACTGAACTCCGGCTTAATTGGTACAAGTGGGTGAGAATTTTAACACATTTTTTCTGGACGGGATGCCAGTATATCGCAGGTTAACAGCTGTCATCCACCATGTAGGTGGGTAAACCGAAACAACTGGGGTAAATTTCCTTGCGGGAGAACTGAACAACATAACACATACTTTAGCATCGAACTCGCAACCATATGACTACGAGACCAAAACGCGAAGACAATACGCTATGCTACCCCTCCCTGACGATTATTGAAGTGATAATGCTTCATCTTACTAACTGATTAGACTCTCACTTCTAGTATCGAGAATTGATCGTACTTTATGAGAACGATGATTCATACTGTTCTTATGAATAGTTCTTCCATTGTCGATTGTGTTCAGTTTGATGGCCATGATTACAAACTAATACTATCTTAAACTACACTTCTGGGCAAAATTTCCACAGTCACTCCACTGAACGTGGTCGTTAGCTTCCAAGTATATGGAGAGCAAAAAAAAAAGAGTCCATTCGAGATGCATCATATAGGTCGAATACCACATTTGGGCAAACTTTCCACAGTCACTCCACTGAACGTGGTCGTTGGCTTCCAAGTATATGGAGAACAAAAGAAAAAAAAGTCCATTCGAGATGCATCATATAGGTCGAATACCACATCTGGGCAAACTTTCCACAGTCACTCCACTGAACGTGGTCGTTGGCTTCCAAGTATATGGAGAGCAAAAAAAAAGTCCATTCGAGATACATCATATAGGTCGAATGTCATTGCTCTGATACTAATACCTTCGGCAGTAGCTGTTGATTTAGAAATATGGCTCAAAACTTGTGAATATTTAGGTTCTGAACCTTCTTCATTTTCAAACCTAGAAGACATGTCCAGCCTTTCGGACTAGAGAGATCAGTTTAACAAACATACTCTTCACTTTGCGGGTGACGACATTGGAATGGATTGGTTTGGTATCTGGTTTCGAAGCCTATTGCTATTCTAAGCATTCTGCTGTTTTCCAGTTTTCCTAGAAGTGACCCAGTGTTTTATTCGAAATGTTGTATCCTTTGGCCATCTTATCTGTCAAATGATTGGAGATTCGCGTTAAATCAAATATATATATATATGATAAACATGTCTTCTGTGGTGCCACGGCTTGAATCTGTGGTGACATGGCACTGCATCAGCATCTGTAAATCGTTCTTATAAAGGGCGATTAACCGTTTATTGTCACTTGGAACTTCATAATGCTCACAGATAAAATCCTGGGTTAACAGGCTTTAAAGCAAACCCTTTTATACTCGCATGTTTACCAATATCAAGCTAATTCCCCATTATTTTCTCACGAGAAATTGATAGTAAAAAATGACTATAAATCCTATAATGTATC
>NW_013685341.1:0-1494 GCF_000517525.1 Limulus polyphemus | reverse complement strand
GGTGCTGTAACAGACCAACTAGGTTTTCTTAAGCTCTTTAGTTCTGTAACTATGCTTTAGCTCGGTACCTTTCTAGTGTCGTATCGGACCATCTAATTTTACTTTACCTTAGTTTACCTCCTTTTTTATGGATGGTGAAGCCCGTGAAACCTGTACATTTTGTGACATTTAGTTACAATTATGTCAACTTTATCGAGCAAAAACATCCAGTTACAAATGAAGAATAATTTCCAATAAAAGATTGTCTACAATTTAGGTTTAGACTAAGAGTTTCCTTGAACTGAATGAATGAAGCTCGACATTAGATTGAGAATGAGCGAAAGACCTTTAGGTAACACGCACCTTGAGCAAGTGTCTCATATCCTAGTCACCAGACTAACTACCATGTGACCATTCAGTGTTCGTATTTGAAGGTCATCAATTAGATCAAAGAATTTGTCTAACATTTTTGAGGTGTCATGAAATAACCTAAAGATATGAAACAGGATTACACTCAGCGAAATTACAAGTACATAAATATAAACTCCAGAACCAAAAATAATTATTCTCATGTAATTAAAGAGCATATTTGAAAATTAATTTAGAACAATCAACATTCATTTCAGAAGACTAAAAATGCAAAAGTAAAATAATTAGAATGGGTTGTTGTTTGTAGTTAAGCACAAAGCTACACAATGGGCTATCTGTGCTAGTCCCATCACAGGTATCGAAACCCGAATTAGAATAGTTATGAGAATTGAAAAAATTACGATAAACTACAAGTTACATTACTCCATACCATTTTAATCCCAATACAAACTAAGATTATAGCAAACCATAATAAATCAGACCACATATCGCAAGTTCTACAGTGGGTCAGCGGTAACTTTACGGGCTTGCAACGCAAAAATCCGGGGTTTGATTCCTCGTGGTGGATAGAGACCAACGTGTAGCCTTGCGCTAAAATAAACAAACAATCAAACAGACCGCAATTTGTGCTCTACATAGAACATTAGAATAACACAATAATACATAGTCTAAATGAGCCTATTCAGCAAACAATAATTTAAATTCAGAAAAACAAAAAGCATAATCCAATAATTACATTAATTGTTGTTTTTATCAATTTATAATATGGTTTGCTCATTATAGTAATTTATACTATGTATTACGGTATCTTAAGGTAAACACATTACTATAGGAAAATACAGAAATAGCACGATGTCAAACATGCACACACACACACAAATTTAAACCTTGGCCCTGTTTCCATCAAAAATATTCTTCTTGAAAGATATTGGCCCATGCCCCCACCTATTGTTTAATAAGTGACTGGCAAATATATCAAGTTTCCTTTACTGGAAATCCAAGACTGTTTGGGATCTTACTGACTTTGCAAGATGTCTAGTGAAAATGATTGAAGACTATTTGGGGGTGTGCTTCAGCAGAGACTTTGATAAATGTCTGAAGAAAGGTTTTGAAGACTATATGGGGTATGCCTCAGTAGTGACTTTG
>NW_013685340.1:0-1494 GCF_000517525.1 Limulus polyphemus | reverse complement strand
CATAACAAACCTTCTGTCCAGCAGTTCCAAATTAGGAATTGGTGTGGCTGAGCCTTGGAATCTTTGACCTCTCCATTTAATTCATATGTTGAATAAGTGTTGTTATTTTTTTTCAAGTTGAAAATTCTGTATCATAGCAGCAACATAGAATTTTTTTTCCAATTGTTTTACAGGCTGATAACGCCGTTGATTCTTCTTTTGCTGTTGACGTTTCTCCTGCCACTGATTGGTTCGGGACCTTTGTGGTCAGAAACCATAACCCCTGTTGTGGACCGTTGCCGACAGTATTGGTGGACTAATCTGCTGTTTATTCAAAACCTAGTGAAACCAGTGCAGGTAAGCCGCATCATAAACATAAAAATAGATGAAAATACATTTCACAGATTTGGAAATATCAAATTCTCTTCTATTCCAAATGCATATTTAAAGTTTGTTTGTAGCGCAAATCTTCCTGAAGGGCTATCTCACGTTGGAGAATCGAACCCCGGATTTTAGCGTTGTAAGTCCACAAACCTACGACTAACCCACTAGAGAACACGCGTGTAAATATTTAAGTGTGGTTAATCCTTTTTTTTTTTAGAAGTTTCTCTTTCGGGGTTTATAATACACATTTTATTTTTACCTAACTAATTTAATTTTCGTTGAAGGTTTTAGGTAAAAATACTTTTTCACTTAATTTCATTAATTATCTGTTCACTCTGATTGCAGTATTTCAGGAGCATTTTTCACAGAGTTTTTCATTAACGTTTCTCACGGACATTGTTTGTGTTTTCAATGTCATTCTTAATATTTTACTGACGTTTCTGATGTAAAATTCTTGTGTTTTTAATTCAATATCAGTATTTCACTATCATTTCTGAGGAACAATATTTGCGTTTTCAGTGCCATTCTCAATATGCCACTATTGTTTCTCACGGTAAATATTTGTGATTTCAGTGTTAATCCCAATACATTTCTCAATGACACTGTTTGTGTTTACAGTGTCATTCCCACACGTGGTATATTGCATGTGACTTTCAGTTTCATGTTTTATCAGCGGCAGTATTTATACCATTACTACGGTAAGTTGTCAATTATTTTATTATGTTCAGTTATTATATCTAGTAGACTTTGCCTAATTCACTCCGCGTAAAGTAATAAACACTGAATCAAAAACTTTTCGGAAACTTTCCGTCAATTACAGGTGTAACTAGTCTAAATTTTCAGAAAAAAAGAAAGAAATTTCTTCTATTAGTTTTGATACATTTAGTAACTTCTATATCAAGATTTCTACAATGGAGTTTGAAGACATAACTCAAGTACGGGTCTAAAACAATGGCCCCAAACAGAACGAATACACAATGCAAAGTGTTTTGAAGAAGTGGTAAGATTTTTGTTTTTAGGTCACCTTGATATGAATATATAAAAATCATCCGCTTTATGTCTTTGTTGTGAGAATATTTTAAAAGGTTAATGTGTATATACATACATACACACATATATATATACATACAT
>NW_013685339.1:0-1494 GCF_000517525.1 Limulus polyphemus | reverse complement strand
CTCTACGTATTATTGTTATCATCTCATCAGAAAATGTATTATTTGCTACTCTACGTATTATTGTTATCATCTCATCAGAAAATGTATTATTTGTTACTCTACGTATTATTGTTATCATCTCATCATAACAATAATACGTAGAGTAACCTCTCATCAGAAACGTATTATTTTTATTCTTCAATTCGAAAACTTATTACGGTTATTCTCTGATAGCATTATCATTTGGTTTGTTTATGAAGTAGAAAACTGACTTTTCGACGTAAAGTGTTTGATTGTCGTTTAAGCACAAAACTGCACAACACTGTGTTGGGCCACCACAGGTATCGAATCCCGATTTTTTGTTTTATAAGCTTACCGCTGAGCCACCTACAAGTTACGTAAAGTAATTATATGTGTGAAACAAGAAAATGACTTTTGAATTGAAGCAACAATTTGAAGTGTCAAATTAGAAGTGTTTAAAATGTTAGAGCAATTTAAGTGAGAGAATAATTTGGTTTCAGTTTTAGTAGTAACTAGTATTCTGACTCATTAAATAAACATTCTAGTATTCTGACTCATTAAATAAATATTCTAGTTTTCTGACTCATTAAATAAACATTCTAGTATTCTGACCCATTAAATAAACATTCTAGTATTCTGACTCATTAAATAAACATTCTAGTATTCTGACTCATTAAATAAACGTTCTAGTATTCTAACGCATTAACAAAGCTGCTGGAAAGAAAGTCACAGGTTTGTAAGAAAGTGAATTTTAAAGAGCCAGTTCGATTTGTGAAACAGTTTTTTTTTTCTTCCTGAAACAGGTTTTTTTTCCCTCATTAGTCATGAATATTTCATATCAGCTCGTACATCGTAATGATGAAACTGATGTCATTTGTCTTTGGTTTTGAGTTAATTATTTCTCCGTTGGTTGGGGGAAAACTATTTTATTTCGGTTTTATTTTCCATTTCGAATTAAGAGACAGAAAAAGAAAATATTAACAACACATAATCTTCTATATCTAGTTTATGTGTTTAACCATACATAATCCCCTATATCTAGTTTATGTGTTTAACCACACATAATCCCCTATATCTGGTTTATGTGTTTAACCATACGTAATCCCCTATATCTAGTTTATGTGTTTAACCACACATAATCCCCTATATCTGGTTTATGTGTTTAACCATACGTAATCCCCTATATTTAGTTTATGTGTTTAACCATACGTAATCCCCTATATCTAGTTTATGTGTTTAACCATACGTAATCCCCTATATCTAGTTTATGTGTTTAACCACACATAATATCCTATATTTAGTTTATGTTTTTAACTACACATAATCCCCTATATCTAGTTTATGTTTTTAACTACACATAATCCCCTATATCTAGTTTATGTTTTTAGCTACACATAATCCCCTATATTTAGTTTATGTGTTTAACCACACATAATATCCTATATTTAGTTTATGTTTTTAACTACACATAATCCCCTATATCTAGTTTAACGT
>NW_013685338.1:1420-2466 GCF_000517525.1 Limulus polyphemus | reverse complement strand
CTGGTATGTTACTACCTTGTTTAAATGTTGTTAATATCTACTGTTGTTTAATGTTGGTCTTTGACACTGGTATGTTACTACCTGTTTGAATGTCGTTAATATCTACTGTTGTTTAATGTTGATCTTTGACACTGGTATGTTACTACCTGTTTAAATGCTGTTAATATCTACTGTTTTTTAATGTTAGTATATGACACTGGTATGTTACTACCTGTTTAAATGTCGTTTCATTAAACAACAGTAGATATTAACGACATTTTTTCTTTGACACTGGTATGTTACTCATACCAGTGTCAAAGACCAACATTAAACAACAGTAGATATTAACGACATGTAAACAGGTAGTAACATACCAGTGTCAAAGATCAGCATTAAACAACAGTAGATATTAACGACATTTAAACAGGTTGGTATGTTACTACATGTTAAATGTTGTTAATATCTATTGTTGTTTAATGTTGGTCTTTAACATTGGTATGTTACAAACAGGTAGAATGTCGTTAATATCTACTGTTGTTTAATGCTGGCCTTTGACACTGGTATGTTTTTACCTGTTTAAATGTCGTTAATATATACTGTTGTTTAATGTTGGTCTTTGACATTGGTATGTTACTACTTGTTTAAATGTCGTTAATATCTACTGTTGTTTAATGTTGTTATTTGACACTGGTATGTTACTACCTGTTTAAATGCCGTTAATATCTACTGTTGTTTAATGTTGGTCTTTGACACTGGTATGCTACTACCTGTTTAAATGTCGTTAATATCTACTGTTGTTTAATGTTGGCCTTTGTCACTGAAATGTTACTACCTGTTTAAATGTCATTAATATCTACTGTTGTTTAATGTTGGTCTTTGACATTGGTATGTTACTACCTGTTTAAATGTCGTTAATATCTAATGTTGTTTAATGTTGGCCTTTGACACTAGGTATGTTACTACTTGTTTAAATGTCGTTAATATCTACTGCTGTTTAATGTTGGTATTTGACACTGGTATGTTACTACCTGTTTAAATGCCGTTAATATCTACTGTTGTTTAATGTT
>NW_013685338.1:0-448 GCF_000517525.1 Limulus polyphemus | reverse complement strand
TACTGTTGTTTAATGTTGGTATTTGACACTGGTATGTTACTACCTGTTTAAATGCCGTTAATATCTACTGTTGTTTAATGTTGGTCTTTGACACTGGTATGCTACTACCTGTTTGGATGTCGTTAATATCTACTGTTGTTTAATGTTGGTATTTGACACTGGTATGCTACTACCTGTTTGGATGTCGTTAATATCTACTGTTGTTTAATGTTGGCCTTTGACACTGAAATGTTACTACCTGTTTAAATGTCATTAATATCTACTGTTGTTTAATGTTGGTCTTTGACATTGGTATGTTACTACCTGTTTAAATGTCGTTAATATCTACTGTTGTTTAATGTTGGCCTTTGACACTAGAATGTTACTACCTGTTTAAATGCCGTTAATATATACTGTTGTTTAATGTTAGTCTTTATCACTGGTATGTTACTACCTGTTTAAATGTTGT
>NW_013685337.1:0-1494 GCF_000517525.1 Limulus polyphemus | reverse complement strand
CTTATTAACTTTAAAATAAAACAGAACATAAACACTGGGAGTTTACTTGCTAGCATTAAATCTAAACAGAACATAAATAATAGAAGGTTACTTATATACTTAAATCTTAACAGAACATAAATAATGGAAGGTTATTTATATACTTAAACCAAAAGCAGAACATAAATAATGGAAGGTTACTTATAATGTAATCCCTCATCTATACTGGTCTAACACAGCCAGTAATATTAATGTAATCCCTCATCTATACTGGTCTAACTCAGCCAGTAATATGAATGTAATCCTCATCTATACTGGTTTAACTCAGCCAGTAATATGAATGTAATCCCTCATCTATACTGGTCTAACTCAGCCAGTAATATTAATGTAATCCCTCATCTATACTGGTCTAACTCAGCCAGTAATATTAATGTAATCCCTCATCTATACTGTTCTAACTCAGCCAGTAATATTAATGTAATCCCTCATCTATACTGGTCTAACTCAGCCAGTAATATGAATGTAATCCTCATCTGTACTGGTTTAATTCACCCAGCTGTCACTTCGAGTTTACATAACCCAGATATTGTGATTTAAATGGTATATTACTTTCATTAACGTGTTCTGTTACAGTATAAATAACCATCCACTGTTCATGTTCTACTTTATTTAGTCGTAGATAAGTAACCTTTCATTCTTATGTTCTGTATTGGTTTAAGTATATAAGTAACATTCCATTATTCATGCTATGTATTAACGTGTATAAATAACCTTTCAATGTTTATTTCTGTTTTGTTTTAACGTGTATAAATAACTTTTCATTGTTCATGTTCTACTTTATTTAGTCGTAGATAAGTAACCATTCATTCTTATGTTCTGTATTGGTTTAAGTATATAAATAACCTTCCATTATTTATGTTCTGTATTGGTTTAAGTATATAAGTAACATTCCATTATTCATGCTACGTATTAACGTGTATAAATAACCTTTCAATGTTTATTTCTGTTTTTTTTTAACTTTATATATGTAACCTGCCATTGTTTGTATTCTGTTTTATAATAATGTTAATAAGTAAACTTTCGTTGTTTTTGATTTGTTGTTATTAACGTTAACAAGTAACCTTTCATTGTTTATGTTCTGTTTTGTTTTAATGCTAGTAAGTAAACTCCCAGTGTTTATGTTCTGTTTTATTTTAAATTTAATAAGTAACCTTCCATTGTTTATGTTCTGTTTTATTTTAAAGTTAATAAGTAACCTTCCATTGTTTATGTTCTGTTTAGGTTTAAGTATATAAATAACCATCCACTGTTCATGTTCTACTTTATTTAATCATAGTGAATGTAATCCCTCATCTATACTGGTCTAACTCAGCCAGTAATATATTACTGGCTGAGTTAGACCAGTATAGATGAGGATTACATTCATATTATTGGCTGAGTTAGACCAGTATAGATGAGGGATTACATTCATATTACTGGTTGAGTTAGACCAGTATAGATGAGGGATTACATTCA
>NW_013685336.1:0-1494 GCF_000517525.1 Limulus polyphemus | reverse complement strand
ACTACACTGTTACTCTCGATAGTTAATACCGTTACTACATATTTACATTGGGTACTTTCGATCGTTTCTGTACTGAAGTTATCGACAGTACATGACTGTAGCAGAGAACTAACAGAAGAAGAGAAGGATAGTTTGTTTCCTGAAACTAATGTTTAAATATAACGACAAAACCATCTGAATGTGTGTTCAAATATAATGACAAAACTATCTGAAACTGTGTTCAAATATAACGACAAAACTATCTGAATGTGTGTTCAAATATAATGACAAAACTATCTGAAACTGTGTTCAAATATAACGACAAAACTATCTGAAACTATTACTCTAATAACATCGTGTGGTTTTTAAGATACGACAAAATCTGGTTTTATAACTTGTTTTGAAGTACGATCAGGTCAACGCATTAGTTCAAGTTAAAACAAATGTGGAAGCTTTACAACTTGTAAACATTATATAGTTCTTTTATTTAATAGTAATAATTTATCAGTTATTTGTGTCGATAATTTGATGTATTCTGAATGTTGTAGCAATTTTGTATATTTCAAATAACCCTACTAGCACAGATAGAGAATAAATAATACGTGACAAAAAATTCCCAATTTTTGAAAAGGAATAGACTTCGAAGTTGTTACTTTTTATGGAAAAAGCGAGCCATAGTTTTCATTGTTTGGTATTCAAACGTCATCGGGTACAATATAAACACGTATCCAGTTGGTTTAGTGAATATATTTGAAATTTTCTCTCTAGAGAATAAGAGTGGTTCATCCTTCCATAGTTCGATGAAACGAAGCCGAACGAGCTGATTTTATCGTACAAAGGAAACTGGATATTGATGGTTTTCGAGAGGACGTTTACCACAGTCGAAAATATTTTTGTGAGTCCTGTGAGATACAAACACGTCAGATGAATCCCCCCGCATCTTTGTGGACATTTGATTCAATTAATAAAACCTTTTTGGTGTGGCTGGCGTCTCATACTTTATATTGAGTGATCTATAGATGCTTTTTCGATGTTTTGTGTTTGACTTATGTCTGTATCAATAACGCGTAACTGATATTGTACAGCTCTATGTATAAAACAGAGTTGTCTAGTGTTTTGATGTCATAAGTTATTCTGAGGTACTGGTTAATTAAACCGATTACGATGAAAGTCGGTAGATAGACTCCGGTGGGGGCGCCCCTCCCCCTTCCACCGAAGATCAAGTTTAAATGAAATCGGACGAACGGTTTCACTTTTCTACGGATTTAATACCGCGAAAGAAGCCTCAACCGGACGAAAAGGTCAGTAGAAAAATAATGAAGCCGACGACAAACGAAAGTGACGTATAATACTGAGCGCAGCAGGTAGTGGTACCTGAAAACTACGTCTCAAAATAGTGGACGGGGCCGGACAACGGACACCATTTCTAGAATTATCTTTTAATGAAAGCGTTGCTGGGGGCTTTTTTTTTAGAATATTTATTCTGTATATATTCTATGTTGACATACAACATTC
>NW_013685335.1:0-1494 GCF_000517525.1 Limulus polyphemus | reverse complement strand
TATATATGAATATCTAATTCGTGCAGGGTGAAGTCTAGATGGACTACAATAAATTTAAAGTGTACTGTTTAATTTGTTTCTATATATGAATATCTAGTTTGTGCAGGTTAGGCTCCAGGTTAGGTACAGTACAAATATACTAATGCAAAGTTGGAAGATGTAGTATGGAAGATTTTTATTTAGAACAGCATAGATTCCTAAAGAAGTTAACTGTTGAAACTTTATAAATCAGCCAAGTTAATTTTTTTTGCTTTAAAACATAATTTTTAAAAATATTTTAGTCTATCCAATTTGTCCAACTCACCAAATAATCCAATGATTATAATCTTTATATTTTGAGTATTATTATTAAGTGTTCAAACAACATAAACAGTTATATGGACTTATTATGTATGGAAAAGAAACTACCATTATTAGATATACATTGCTCTCAACCAAGAATATTGCTAGCAGAAATCATGATTCCTAGTCTGGCAATGTTAATGCCATTTTTCCACATTCATACAAAGTAGTGAAAAGCATGAAACCTTGTTCTGTTAATGTGATGGTAATAAGACTTTTTTCCTCATTCTCTGAGGTTGTTTATTGTATATTTGTTATCAGTCAGTTCACTAGTGTTGAAAAGAATCTGATGAAGTAATGATCTAAGATTACCTTGTATATGTATCAGTCAGTTCACTAGTGTTGAACAGAATCTGATGAAGCAATGATCTAAGCTTACCTTGTATATTTGTTATCAGTCAGTTCACTAGTGTTGAACAGAATCTGATGAAGTAATGATCTAAGTGTGCCTTGTATATTTGTTATCAACCAGTTCACTAGTGTGATGTGTAATTTGATCTGGTGTTGCTGGCTAGTTAAGTGGAGAGGAAGCAACATAGTTTTAGTATAAATCATTTAAACTGTGTGAATCAAAAGCTGAATGTATGAAAAAGGAATTTACAGAAATGGCTGTTATTACTAAAAACTAGAACACACGTCTGCTTGATATTTTATGTGGTGTTTTTGTTTGGTAGAGTCTTTGTGTTGTCATTTTTTGGCAAGATATAAAACATAGAATTGCATGCATTGTGAATAAAGCTGTTTGTAATATTTAATTTTTGACTTATGGTGTAAACATGTATAGGATATGTTTTTTAAATGTTTGTGTTTTCTGTTCCTGATTTCAGTGTTTGGGCACAAGTACTTGATCGGTCTCAAAAACATCTTCAGCTGATCCTGATACCTCTGTCAAATTTCATTCCCATGGATCACATGGATGATATACCTTCCAATCATATTGTTCAAGCTCCTCTAATGCAGGTGATATGTGAAGAATACTCTGATGTTTGGATCAATGTAAGCATTCCACTTTTGTACCATCCATGTTTCAGTAAAAATAATTTGAACAGAAGTAATATTCTAAGATTAAGTTTTTAAATAATAAGTTGGTTTTGATTGATATTTATTAAAAAATGGTCTTTGGTATGTTTATCTACACTGTGTTCTAGGTGG
>NW_013685334.1:0-1494 GCF_000517525.1 Limulus polyphemus | reverse complement strand
GTATCATTAACACTAAACTAGGAAGACAGTTGTTACTGGTTGTTGTTACTAACTATACATACCTCTACAATATATATGTATAGTTAGTAACAACAACCAGTAACAACTGTCTTCCTAGTTTAGTGTTAATGATACGTCTACAATATATATGTATAGTTAGTAACAGCAACCAGTAACAACTGTCTTCGTAGTTTAGTGTTAATGATACGTCTACCATAGAGTATAGTTAGTAACAACAACCAGTAACAACTGTCTTCCTAGTTTAGTGTTAATGATACACTAAACTAGGAAGACAGTTGTTACTGGTTGTAACAAGAACAAAATGGAAAGTTCTGGATTTTACATTGTTGGTATTTTTAACTCTTTGTGTATAATGAGACAGTCCCTTAGGTGTATCGTAACATATATTCTGTAGCTCTTATGTTAGGTTTAACAGGATTATCATTTACTTACCGCTCTTTTTTCGACTTCACCGTAGACCTTGTTTTCTCGTTGCTTTCTAATTGAGCCAATTTTCTCTGTAATCAGAATTCCTTAAGTACGGAGTGTTGAAATGTTTCTATCACGATCAACTAATTACATAACTCTAAAACACAGCAAAATTTACTACATTTCATTTTTTTATTGTTGTTAATGATAGAGAACCTGACTGACATTTCACATGAATGATAAACTGTTTGTGTACACCTGTACACTGGTGTATGTTCTTATAAGCCTCCCCCTGCACCAGCTAATGTGGTGTCAGCTAAACTTTAATTGAAGTGGAAACACGTTGTTTTTGAACAAATGTTTTTTTTCTAGGTATCCCTCAACTTGAAAAAATCAGTTTTCAAAACCAGCGACTATTATTTTCTTTGTAACCAGGCACGTGCAGGTTTCATGACTTCATTATTAACAGAAAAGTGTAAATCTTGATTTTTATTAGATCTTGTACCACTTTACACTATAGTAGTAGTAATATCGAGACACAAGATAAACACGACATATCCATGCCCTGACAGTTAATGAGGCTTATTCGTTCTTTAAAGATTATATAGTAACGTCAATGTTACCTTTATTTTATAGTATATAAAGAACCAACTACCAGTTAGCGTACAATTTACTACAGTAACTTCAAAACGTCATGAAGCTACTGTAATGAAATGTACGCTAATTGATAATTGGTTCTTTGGTTCTTTATAGATTATATAATAAAGGTAACGTCATGAAGCTACTGTACTGAAATGTACGCTGATTGGTAATTGGTTCTTTGGTTCTTTATAGAGTATATAATAAGGGTAACGTGAGATAATGAAGATTGGTTCTTTCTAGAAGCTGCTCTAGTAAAATGTCTGTTATATACTGAAGGATGTACGTCTCATTAAGCTACGGTCCTTTTGTTATATACTGAAGGATGTACGTCCCAATAATCTACGGTCTTTTTGTTATATACTGAAGGATGTACGTCTCAATAAGCTACGGTCCTTTTGTTATATACTGAAGGATGTACGTCTC
>NW_013685333.1:0-1494 GCF_000517525.1 Limulus polyphemus | reverse complement strand
AACAGAACACAAGGTTATCAACTGAAGATTCTTACTAGTGTAGTTATAGATAACCTTGTGATCTGGTGGTTTAATGTTGCTATAACTACCGTAGTAGGAACCTTCAGTCGGTAACCTTGTGTTCTGTTGGTTTAATGTTGCTACAACTACACTAGTAGGAATCTTCAGTTGGTAACCTTGTGTTCTGTTGGTTTAATGTTGAAACTGAAGGTTCCTACTACGGTAGTTATAGCAACATTAAACCTTGCTATAACTACCGTAGTAGGAACCTTCAGTTGGTAACCTTGTGATCTGTTGGTTTAATTTTGCTATAACTACACTAGTAAGAATCTTCAGTTGATAACCTTGTGATCTGTTGGTTTAATGTTGCTACAACTACACTAGTAGGAATCTTCAGTTGATAACCTTGTGTTCTGTTGGTTTAATGTTGCTATAACTACCGTAGTAGGAACCTTCAGTTGGTAACCTTGTGATCTGTTGGTTTAATGTTGCTATAACTACACTAGTAGGAACCTTCAATTGATAACCTTGTGATCTGGTGGTTTAATGTTGCTATAACTACACTAGTAGGAACCTTCAGTTGGTAACCTTGTGATCTGGTCATTAAACCAACAGATCACAAGGTTATCAACTGAAGGTTCCTACTAGGTTTAATGTTGCTATAACTACACAACAGAACACAAGGTTACCAACTGAAGATTCCTACTAGTGTAGTTATAGCAACAGGTTATAGTCAGGTTGACTTTTTGTATTGTACCTAAAGAAGGTAGACTATGGAGAACACCGTGAAATTTAGTGACAGAATTTACTTCATTATTGTTTTACTCAGAGAAAAACGAGGGTTCCACTTCAACTATGACCGTAGTTCTCTTTACAAACACAGGAAATTCAGTTTAAACAAAGGGTGTTTTACTCTTCATACAGAGAGTGAACTACGAGTTAACCTAAAAGTTAAACATTTATTAACTTTTATAAGCAGTTTTAACTCAGTAAAATCTAACCCTTCTGTCTTCCCGACTAACAAGAAGTAGTCAGGATAGTGTTCAACAACAGAAGTTATCAGGAATAAGAAAAATTAGTTCAACATTCTCGGAATTCATTTAGCAGGGGAATGTTTCTGATCATACGAAAACAAGCTAAACGATTCAGACGTATTACATTGTGACGTCACGCTCTACTACCCTGCATCCTCATCCTAGCGGAGCGTAACCGGAAATGAGGTCACGTTCAGTTTACTCGACAGGAAGTTGGTGATGCTAATTTTTTAAAGCGATATACTTTCGCGTTGCTGATACAGCTTTTACCAGCTGTTTGTCACTAAAGTACCCTATGCTGTTGAGGGTTGTAGAAAACACTGTTTTATTGCTCATTAACTGACTCTTGAAGTTCATTAAAAACTTTTCACGTTACACACATATATATATAATTATATACATGAAAATAACTTTACTTTTATGTTTCTTGAATTTCGCCAAAAAAAAACCTGTGTTAGCT
>NW_013685332.1:0-1494 GCF_000517525.1 Limulus polyphemus | reverse complement strand
AATGTTTTATTTTTTATCCTATATGTCCTGTACGATACGAATAAAACAGATGAATTATTCCAGAGAAAAATGCAACTTACAAATTGAAAAACTCATTTAAACCCAAAGTATAAACGTATACAACATCTGATGAGTTTTAATAGTGTTGATTATTATCTAAGGTTTAACGACATCTGGTGATGTGATTATGAAACGTTGCCGCGAAAAATAACATCGCGCTCCGCACTTTGGCTGTGGATGCGTTATAAGAGTGATGGTGGCTAATAGTATCTCAAGATGCACTTTATCAGATTGAGAAACTTTGCGCGAATATATAAAACATTGAAACGTGATGAACCGGTCTAAAAAGTTGTGATAATACGTACATAATACGTTCCGGATTTTAAGATTTAAGAGACGAATCCTATAATATAAATGTAAGTTATGGTCAATGGTCCAAGACAAGGATTTTTTTTCTTAAGAGGCTTCAGTGATTTCTCTGTGACAAAAATAAAATGGGATTGTTTGCTTTTTTCAGAGCAAAGCCCCATTGGGCTATATGTCGTGTCCCCCGAAGGAACTCGAGCCCCGGATTTTAGCGTTATAAGCCCGTAAACTTACCACTAACCCACCGGTGGATAAAACTGAATTCAAAATATAAATACTCGTGATAAGAGAATGTGTGTTCTTTAAATTACAGCACACAAAGAATGGGAAACAAGCTAGAAAACACAGAGTCAAGAAGGAATTATCTTTTAACTCAGAAATTACACATCTAAACTGTTTTTAAAGCCGTAATAAAGGAGATGAGGAACAAATGGTTCGTAACTGAGTAAACTTTCATTTTATTACATTGTTTTAAGCCTACAATTGTGTTTGACTCCACGGCATAATTAGTTTTTCTTGGATAATACAATATATTAATTCTGTCTGCTGATTACAGTAGTAACTTACATTTGCTGTTTTAATTTTTCACCATATAACTTTTAAGAGAATCTCTTGATAAACATCTGACTCACAGAATACTTCAAATCAACTCAAAAGCGTTAAAACTAATTACAGAATTGTAATAAACCTTAAGTTGGTGTGTTTGGTAGAGCAGTTTATATATGTATATGTTTAGTGCATGTATAACCTGTGAGATGTTTATGGAATACTTAGAACTCTATAACTGGTGATATTTGATGCTTTGAAAGCAATATATAAAGTAGTTATAAAGTCACACCGATTCATGTATAAACTGTGAGATGTTTACGGAATACTTAGAACTATATAACTGGTGATATCTGATGCTTTGAAAGCAATATATAAAGTAGTTATAAAGTCACACCGATTCATGTATAAACTGTGAGATGTTTATGGAATAGTTAGAACTCCATAACTGGTGATGTTTGATGCTTTGAAAGCAATATATAAAGTAGTTATAAAGTCACACCGATTCATGTATAAACTGTGAGATGTTTATGGAATAGTTAGAACTCCATAACTGGTGATGTTTGATGCTTTGAAAGCAAT
>NW_013685331.1:0-1494 GCF_000517525.1 Limulus polyphemus | reverse complement strand
CATCTATATATATATATGTGAGGCTTAACAACATAAATTTGTGTTGCTTCATCTCTACTGATCTTAGTTGTAAGTTAGAACTTACAGAATACAAATGTTATATGTATCTTGTAGCAGAAACCGTAACACTTCAGTTTTACTGTCCAACATTTACTTGCATGAGACAAATTATGATCTGAAATAGTGTGTTATTAGTTTGAAATGATTTTACTATCACGCACGACAGAAAATGTCATTAGTACTTACTTTTTGTGTACTAAGACATTTTCTTAGTTAAATGTTTCAGTTTTATTGTTTCTGTGCTTCAGTTATCTTAGCGCAATGGAAATGAATAGTAACGAAGCTGTTCCATTTTATATGTTTCTTGTTGTTTATCACCAACAATACTGAAAAATGGTCATTTTGTTTATGTTTTGATCAGTTGAATTAGGAATATGACCTAGGATTTAAGTTTTCACTTCAACCATCTGATGATCGTATAACTCAAACCATAATTATGAATATGACCTAGGATTTAAGTTTTCAGTTCAACCATCTGATGATCGTATAACTCCAACCATCTGATGATCGTATAACTCCAACCATAATTAGGAATATGACCTAGGATTTAAGTTTTCATTTCAACCATCTGATGATCGTATAACTCCAACCATAATTAGGAATATGACCTAGGATTTAAATTTTCACTTCAACCATCTGATGATCGTATAAATTCAACCATTTTCATTGTATAGTGATGTAAAGTACAAGTTTTTATGGTCAAGCAACTCCTTGTAAATCTTTCAAAGTTTACCTCGTTTTCTGTAAACAGTTCCTTATAAATATGTGAAAGTACGTTTTCATGACTGTCGATGCACATTTGAAAGCACATGATAATATATAGTCCCATTTGAGCAACTACTCTTCAGAACATTATTCTGTTAAGAAAAACACTTGGCTTTACATAATCTAAATTGTGTGTGTGTTGCAACAAAATTACAGCTTGTATGGTACAAACATTGCCTGCATTAATACTTATGTCAGTGACAAAAACGAGAATCTCTAAAACCATCTGCTGAGTTCAAGACTTAAAATATCCAAATTTAATATATGTATACCGTGTGTCATGATGTCAAGCACGAATTCGATTGTGTATTCTAAAGTATTCCAACCTTGATCACAGCTGCTTTGTGTAACATGCCCCCATGTATACTGGACATTCAGTGCTCTATGAGGAGTTAAGAAATTTATTTATTACTTTTAGTTCAGATTCCATTTATTGATGTTTCTCTCCTTTGTGCTGTGACTCAGTCCAGATGTTTATAAAAACAGGAGGAACTAAGCTCCTTTAGTTCAGCCCAAATTTAACGGCTATATTTAGCTCTCTCTGCATCTGGTTCATATAAACACACATGTTAAAAAGACGTAGCCAGCTTTTTAGTCTCTAACAAGGAACTTCCAAAGTGGGTCGTTCAAACAAGTTGTCTTCTGTGAGTTGACCTGCCACACCTTAGT